>NC_056726.1:1274967050-1275047050 GCF_019279795.1 Protopterus annectens | reverse complement strand
TCCAGTAACTAATTTTTCCAAACTACTCTGTATTAAATGGATATTTCTGAGCTAATAAATATAATTACTATGTACGTTCTGCACATTGTATTTAGCTGTTACATTTTTTGCTTTCTTTCTTTTTACCTATTGTTAAACTTGAAATGTTTGTGTGAATATATGTTTGTAAGAATGTTAAATGTATTTTTGGAGCTTTTCTCCCCAGGACTCCATTGAAAACGGGTTCCTTGTGGCCCAATGGACTATCCTGGTAAACCAACTGCAATAAATAAATAAATATATATATATACATATATCTATATATATATATATATATCTATATATCTATATATATATCTATATATATATATATATATATATATATATATCTATATATATATATATATATATGTACGGTTTACTATCATAAATTCGAAAATCAGAACAAAACATGTCTGCAATTTCGAATTTATACATCGGAAATGAACATTTCCGAATTGTCCTAATGTCGAAAACAGCTGTGTATTGTCGAAAATGTCGCTCGCGACGTTTTCGGCAATACACAGCACTCCCATCCGTCCCGTAACTACCTACCTAACTAGCCTAAACACACAGTTATGCAGGGGGACTGCGCCCCCCTGCACCCCTCCCTGTGGGGGCTGTGCCCCCCACACCCCCACCAACTTAATATTCCAACTCCGAGATCGCACTACAGTGAGGAAAGGGATGTATTTCCCTAACTGCACTGTACCGCGATCACCTCACATGAGCGAACGTTAGAATTGCGAATGCACAGTCCATTCGCAATGGTAACGTTCGCTCGGGGTAAGGGATGTATTTCCCTAACCGTACTGTACCGCGATCCCCTCACATGAGCGAACGTTAGAATTGCGAATGCACAGTCCATTCACAATGGTAACGTTCGCTCACATCACCTGCCGAAATATGAAGTATTCGAACATCTGTTGTTTGAATACTTCATAGCCGTGCAAGTGCACGTCGGCATTGATATATATATATATATATATATATATATATATATATATATATATATATATATATATATTTCTGCAGAACCTCCTGTCTCACCAGTTTAAAGTAACCCTCAGGAGCATATAAATGATGTATTCCAGATGAATTCTGCAGCAGAATTTGGAAATGTGAAGATTACTGCAACAATGACTTAACATCTACAATTACAGTAAAGACTACCTCAACAGTGAATATACTGTAGCATCTACAATTATAGTAAAGATTACTGCAACACTGAATATACTCCAATATCTACAGATCTGAAGTAGTTGGCTTCATTCATTCTGCACATATGGGTATACGGATCCGATTTGGATCCGAGCCGGCAAAACTTTTCAAGCATCAGCTCCGAGCTCCAAGCTCCTCCCTTACCTATATTACATCACTTCCTCCTATCTAGCCCCAGATCTCGTTTGCCACTCTAAGAGTCAGCATTGTGGTCTCTGAGCTCTAAGCAAGGTGGTATGGTTTTTTGATCTTTTTGTGATAGTTGAGTGGGAGTACCTTTCCATTTTTCCTCCCTTCGCATTTTGTCGTCGTGTTAGTTGTAAAACAGAAACAAAAAAAAGTTAGCTTTAAGTGTTTTTGTTTGTGATACTGGTTTCCCGCCTAGGCCCAATCCCTGTTAAGTGTGTGTGTGAGTGGGCCATTAGGGCTTTTACTGTGTCTCTACTATGGCTGAACAGCCTAAGGTTCTATTTAAGAAATGCGCAGAGTGTGGTCATAAGCTCTCACAAGCCGATGGCCACACTTTGTGTGTTCTATGTTTAGGGGTCGCCCATCTGTCTGCATCCTGCGACATTTGTTCAGGCTTTAACCCTAGGGCGTTGAAGGATAGTCGGGCTAAGCTTGTGGCTAAGGGTTTGCTACCAGCTTCTGCCCTGGAGTCTGCCTCAGTTTCCTCCCCAGCCAGTGACACTGTGCAGGCAGGGACTCAACTTCCCGCCAGGCCTGCTTCATCGGAGTCGTCCCAGAGAGGTAGGGACAGAAGGGAGAAGGAGAAGCACCACAAAGAGAGGGACCGGCCCAGAAAAAGATCACCGGACATGGAGTCTTTCTCCAGCCCCTCTTCAAAGGTACCCAGGTCTCGTTCTCCTCAACTCTGCTCTCCCCGTTTCTCGCCGGAGCCGACGGAGTCATCGGAGCCGAGGCACGCCCCGCAGATCCGGCCCAGACCCGAGTCAGTCGCTTCCTCCAGGTCGACTCGGATGGTCTCTCACCTTGATATGGACAGGCTGATGAGGTTCATTCAGAACCAGATTCAGATGGGGGTCTTACCAGGGCCCTGTCCCATTGGAGACGGTCCTTCTTCAACTATGTTCCACCCTATTGCTCCTTCCCCAATCCGACCCGATGCTTCGGGGTTCTCGGGTCCGAGACCTTTCGGAGCTATTTGGTCGGCGCCGATGGTTCTTGTGTCCTCCGCTGGCCGTTACCTTGAGTTCCTCGGATCCGATCTCGGATCCAGGGGACTCTCAGAGCCGTGGTTGGGGAGATGGACCCAAGGGTCAAGATCTCGCTCTTTCGGATCCCGTCCTCGGTGCCCGGACTACCCTGCCGTCAGCTACGATCCCTGCTTCGGTGCCGGGGAGAGCCTCATCCTTACGTGCTCTCCATCAGGATTCAGGGTAGTGGAAAGGGTTCTCTTCCAGGCGTTGAGACCACAGCTCACCTACTCGGATCCTACCCAGACCCCTCTGATTGTGGATTCTGCTCCCATTAGTCTGTCTCAGGGACAGCCCGTGCCAAAGCAACCCCAGGTTGTTCCCCGCAGGAAACCCCCAGAGGCTTACGAATCCTCTCCATAGAGTCCCACTGGAGAGGAACCTCATAAGCGCAAGTGTAAGTGGAGGCACTTGGACTCCCCAGAGTCCATTACCACTGATATGGACTTGGATGAAGGAGAGGGTTCCCCCAGATCACCTACCGAGGACATCTCATTCGGAGACATTATGGAGATCCTCCGCCAGAGAGGATGTTGGTCAGCCCCCAAACCCTCTGCGGATGAGTCCGTATTCCTGGAGGCCTTTGGCGTGGGCCCATCAAGTTCCTGGTTCTCCCCTCCAACGGACCCTTTGGTAGAGCTCATCATCACTAGGGCATGGAAGGATCCTGACACCTTAGGCCAGACAAAATTCTTTCCCCGCCATCAGACAGGCAGGCATGGTCTAAAGGAGCCCCGGTAGACGCTTTGGTGGTTGCAGCTGCCACAAAGAAGGAACTGGCACAAGAGAGTTCCTCGGTTCATCAACCAGACAAAGAGCCCAGGTCGATGGATCATTTTGGGAAGCGCATGTACTCGTCAGCGACATTTTCTATTCGTGCACTGAATTACTTGGCACATGTTATCCAACTGCAGCGAGACCTTATATCGGAATTAACTGAGTCGCCTCCAGAGTCTCTGTCACAGCAGGACAAGCAGTCTTTCACTGCGAAGATGACTACACTGAAATCAGTGACTAATACCTCTATGCATCTCCTCTCTCATGCTATGGAGGGAGCTGCTAGTGCTGCTGGTACAGGCGTTGCATTGAGGCGTCATGCCTGGATCAGGCTGTGTCAGTTTGCGGACCCCTTTAAAGAGTCTTTCATCAACGCCCCTTTCGATGGATCATCCCTATTTGGGAAGGCTGTACGTGACACACTAACTCAGAGTGAGAAAGACGGAAAGACTTTGTCAGCCGTCGGAATCCACTTCTCTAACCCCCAGAGGTCCTATTCCAGGAACCAAAAGGGGCAAAAGAAGATGTGGTTCTGGAAATCACAGTCCTTTCATGACCCTCAGGAATATTCATCCCGCAGAGGGGGACAAGACCAACGCCGTCCCAGAAACTTTGGGTCTAGGGAACCCTTTTCTGACAGACCCGCACAGCAACCCTGAGGGGTTGCCTGGCTGCTCTCCTCTGGAGGCAGTCGGGAGAAGATTTTCCTTACATCCAGCAACATGGGAGTCCATTACTGCAGACCGCTGGGTGTTAAAACATCATATCCAGAGGATATTCTATCCCCTTCATTTCATGTCCCATAACTTCAGCACGTCTTCCAGATGTTCCACCCGCTCACAGAGAGGCTGCAGCTTTAAAGGTTTCGAAGCTACTACAAAAGCGAGCCATCAAGCCGGTCCCCCCTGATCAATCCGGATCAGGTATCTACTCCAGGTTCTTTTTAGTGCCAAAGAAACGGGGGACCTCAGGCCCATTTTGGACCTGTCTATCCTCAACCTGTCGGTAGAGAAACAAAAATTCCTGATGGTCACTCTACAGTCCATTCTACCGTTTCTGAGAGAATGCGACTGGATGTGCTCGTTAGACCTCCAGGACGCTTACTATCACATCAAGGTCCACAGGAGCTCCAGGAAGTTTCTACACTTCCGGCTAGGGGCCAGTCACTTTCAATTCAGAGCCCCACCCTTTGGTCTCACCACAGCCCCCAGGGTGTTCACCAAGGTTATGGCGGTCGTAGTACTTCAGGGCATTCAGGCATTCCCCTACCTAGACGACTGGCTCTTCACTGCATCCACCAAACGTCTCTTGTGTCAGGCCCTACACTACTTCCTCGGTCTGGCTCACAAGTTAGGCATCACGATCAATATCAACAAGTCCCACCTGGCTCCGGTTCAGATCATAGACTTCATCGGGGCAAGGTTGGATTCGATTCAGTCAAAGATTTTTCTCACCCCAGAAAGGATAGAAAATCTCAGACTCCATGTATCGGCAATCTTGGATCACTCTGTAGTCACAGCAGCCGATGTTCTCAGGGCCCTGGATTCGATGGCAACCGCAATCTCTATCCTCCCTCTTGCACGTCTTCACATGAGAGTCCTTCAGTGGAATCTAGCAGTTCAATGGTCCTGGCTAGACCTTTCGATGAATTTCCACATCCGAATCAATCGGACATGCAGAACATCACTCCAGTGGTGGCTTCAATTGGCGGACATTTTTGCGGGGTGCAGCTTTCTAGCCCCTCTGGCTGAAGCCACGGTGACCACGGACGCTTCCCAACTCGGGTGGGGGGGCACTTCCTGGGAAGAATGGTCCAAGGCATGTGGTCCTCTCCAGAGACCAAGCTACACATCAATGTCCTGGAGATGAGGGCATTGCTTTTAGCATTGAGAGCCTTCCACCCTGTCTACCTCCGTGGACGGTAGCCATTCAGTCAGACAACATGTCTGTAGTCTGGTATATAAACAAACAGGGAGGGACCTAATCCTACCCCCTTTGTCACGAGGCCATGAGGGTTTGGGAGTGGGCCATATCCACCAGCCATTTTCTCACAGCAACACATATCCTGGGACGCTCCAACGTTCTAGCGGACAGTCTCAGCAGGGCAATCCTTCTGCCTTATGAGTGGTCTCTGAAACAATCCGTTGCGAAGAAGATCTTCTGTGTTTGGGGTCAACCTTGCTGTGATCTCTTCGCATCTCCTTCCAACGCGAAGTGCAGCAACTTCTTCGCTCTGATCCCCCCCTGCGATGGATGTCCCCAGGGATGCTCTAGTTCATGCTTGGCCTCCTGGGCTACTGTATGCTTATCCCCCATTACCTCTTATTCCGAAGTTCCTTCAGAGAGCTTGCCAGCTGCAGTGCAAAGTCATTCTCATAGCTCCCTTCTGGCCGCGTCAAGTGTGGTTTCCCTTCCTATGGTCTCACCTATTGGCTCCTCCATGGACTTTAGATCCATGCCCGGATATGATTTCTCACCCGTCGGGCTTGCCCCTGCCCAACCTGGACAGTCTCAAGCTGACGGCATGGCTGCTCCAGTTCCCATGATCATCAGTACTCCCGGATTTTCGTCCCCTGTTGAGGATATTCTGGTAGCTTCTCTTAAAGCCTCCACTAGGAAACTCTACAATAGCAAGTGGAGACATTTTTGTGTTTGGGCCTCTCATCGCAATCTGAACCCATTTACAGCCCCCGTTCCGGTCATACTGGATTTTCTGGCCGATCTTTTTCGATCAGGCGCAAGTGCTTCCACCATCAAGGTTCAGTTGGCTGAACCTTGATGGTGGAAGCACTTGCGCCCACCATCAAGGTTCAGTTGGCTGCCATCTCTAATTTTCATGTGGGTGAAAATAAGGTTGCTCTGGCTTCTGTCAAATTGTGTAAAGCTTTCCTGAAGGGCACTTTTTTATTGCGACGACCAGTTAAAGAAACGGTGCTCCCCTGGGATCTGACTTTAGTCCTTCAGGCTTTGACCTCTCCCCCTTTCGAGCCAGCCAGTCCAGTTCAGATGAAGTTTTTGTCGTGGAAGACAGCCTTCTTGGTCGCCATCACTTCAGCTAAGAGAGTTTCAGAGTTGCAGACTTATCCTCCTTGCCCTCCTGTTTGGTTTTCCATAAGTATAGGGTTTTGCGGCGTACGAACCCTTCCTTTCTTCGCAAGGAGTCTTCAGCAGCCAATATTAATCCGTCTATAAATTTGCCAGTCTTCTTCCCAAATTTGCAAAATAGAGGTGAACTTAAGCTTCATTTATTGGATGTCTGTAGGCAGCTTCATTTTTACCTCCATAGGACTAAAGCCTTCCGGAAGTTGGCTCAATTGTTTGTCTCTTTTTCTAAACCATTTTTGGGCAAAGCATTTTCGAAAGTGTCCTTAGCAAAGTGGATCACTCTTTGTATTGCACAGGTTTGTAAGGACAAAGGTTTATCTCCTCCTGGTGTATTGAAGGCTCATTCCACTAGAGCAGTAGCCACTTCTGCAGCTTTCTGGTCAAGAGTTCCGTTAGACGATATCTGTGCGGCAGCGACTTGGGCCAATTCGCACACATTCATCTGTCATTATAAATTGGATCTTATTTCTAGATGGAGAGCATCCTTTGGCTCTGCGGTGCTCAGAAATATCCTTCCATAATGGCCTCCCAGGAATACTAGTAGCTGGGGACTCTGTCCCATATGTGCAGAATGAATGAAGTCAACTACTTCAGATAAAGAAGTTATGTTCTTACCATAACGTTCCATCTGAGTAGTAGACGTCATTCTTCTGCACCTTTCCTCCCTCCATCCCCCTCACTCTTCAGATTTTTGCTGTTTAGAATTGTGGTTATATTGCCATTTAGTGTCAGCAAACTCGATCTGGGGCTAGATAGGAGGAAGTTATGTAATATAGGTAAGGGAGGAGCTTGGAGCTTGGAGCTGATACTTGAAAAGTTTTGCCGGCTCGGATCCGAATCGGATCCGTATACCCATATGTGCAGAAGAATGAAGTCTACTACTCAGATGGAACGTTATGGTCAGAACATAACTTCTTTTTATAGTAAATTAAGTAATAACACCTCTGTAATATTTTTTTCCTTTTCACTGGTCTACCCACAATACCGCTGGTAAAATCCCCTCCTAAATTATCAGTTTCCCAGTTTAGAAAATCCTGTTAACTCCCACTGTTTTACTCGTAAACCCTTGTTAATTCTCCATACACACTTATTAACCTGTAATGTTACTTATTTTTCTGAATATGGTCCAAAGGTGGTCCCTCTTGTTGTAATTCCCGTGTCTTATCAACTCTATTGTCCTTTTTTTTTTTGTTAAAATAACAAAATTCTCTTTCTGCACTTTCATCTCACATTGAAACTAGTGCATTGTTCCCATTACTTTAATACCCAATGTTTTCTTCTTATAACTATTCATGTTATTATTTTAAAAAGTTTTTCCTTTACTTAAATTTTTCAAAAACAACTTTGCCTTCCTCTTACCGTTCATTCGTCTTGCATTTTAATCTTAAATTACAAGTTTTGTATCAAATAGAGCATTTCTCCCTGTTTGTTTTCTTCTTAGTTCTGCCTGTCCATTTTCATCTTCATTCCCACTTTCCTTCTGAAGTAATGTTTTGCAGTTATTTTGTGATACTACTATCTTCTCTTCCTCATTGCTTTTTTTTAATGTTTTGTTTCCTTTATCAGCCTTATAACTTTATGCTGTACTCTCTTGTTTTGTTATATCCTTGGTTATTCTGCAGCTAACTTCTCCCCTGATGTGCAACATTTAGATTACTGTTGCAGTAGTCTAAGATTTATGGGTTATATCCTTGCCTAGGATATCATCCATGGCTAGTTTTCAAAGCTTTAGGGTGCCTTCCACATACCCAAGCAGAACCATAAAAGAGGCTGAGTTTATTTATTTTACATTTGTTAACCAGGTTAGTCTGACTGAGCTTTTGGCTCATTTTCAGCAGAGACCCGGGGAGAAAAGCTCCTCAGTGAATAGAATTTAACAGAAATCAGTTACAGTCAGCAAAAGATTACAATCAAATTACAGTAATATATTAAATGAATAATACCTACATAATTGTTTTTGGGTTTAGAGAGCATATATACAAAAGTTGGATGGAGATAAAGGGAAATAAAGTGGAGATGACCAGTAAGACAGACAGGTTAAAGTTATTTTTTTAGGAGTTTTGTGCAGTGTTTTTCTGCAGATTTCTGTATTTTATGTTAGGAAATGCTTTTTGTGAGACTGTCATGTTGCTGAGAGGACTTATGCAATTTTTGTGTAATAAAACTGTGTAAAACAAATCTATTTTTTTTTCACATAGTCTGCATGGTTGTGTAGAGTAAGTGTGTGGAAGGTCAGGATTTAGTGCTTTCTAGAGACTGTCATGGAAAATGTATACGTCTGAACCTTCAATTTTCCTATTAGAAGGTTTAATGACTCACTGAAGCTCCATTACCTTCTTGTGAGATTTCCTTCCTGTCTTGACCATGATGCAGTTGCTGGTCTCCATGGTTTTGCCTCCCCTGCCTGCAAGAAGGAGGTTGTTAAGGAGGCTTTGGCTTTCTATCTAGCTCCATCACTGCTTCATCCACTGGTGGTTGATTCTGCTGTGACCAAAACTAGTTCCTCAGCCAATCCATTTTTTGCTCCCGGACCATCTGATGTAGTTCCTAAGGAAGCCGCTAAGGACTGGAAGATTGGCATGTCCTCTGCGGCTGTAGGGGTGCCCTCCCAGGGCAAGGGCAAACTACTTTTGTAGGGCTGGGAGGAAGGAGCAGGTGAAGGTATACCATTTAGCTAGGATAAGGTGCTGCTTCGTGGGCTAATGCTCTGTCATGGCACTGTCCTTTTCCAGGGAGTCTGCCTGTATGGAAAAGTTAAAACGTATTTTCTTCTCCTGCTTGTTTAACTGTAGACAGGAAAGATTTGTTTGGATTTGCTAAGGTATTACTCTGTTCTTTTAATATGACAAGTCCTGGTTCCTCCCTACATTTTAATAGAAATAGAAAAAAAATTCCCTCTCAGTCTGACAGTGATTTTTTTTTTTGCCAGATGAGCAGGAGTAGTATTATTTATTTATTTTATTTTACATTTGATGACCGGGAATGTCCAACTGGACACAGGTTCATTTTCAGCGGAGGCCCGGGGAGAAAAGCTCCATTTAAACAATTGCTAAACAGATACTATAAGAAACAGCCTTGCATTCTTAATACACACATATAAAATATCATCTTAACATTGCAGCACAGGCTCATGTACAGCACATAGTTGTGTTTTTAAATGCAAACAAATGGCATTTAGGAGTTTGTTTAATATTTAATTATATACACACAAGTTAATACCATTGGAATAAAACAATTTTAGGAAGGAATAAGAAATGTAGAGGCTAGACAGAACTGGGTCATCCTTAGCAGTATCCTAGTATTACTGCTATGTGGCGGATTAGCCTGGGGAGTCACATGAGCACAGTCAGTTGCTAAAATAGTGGGTTTTGAGAAGTTTCTTAAATTGGGGGGCAGAAGCTGTCAAATGTGAGTAGGAAGTGAATTCCAGGTTTTTGCTATTGTACAGGCAGAGAGAGTTTTACCAGCTTCATTCCTATGTTTGATGACATTTATGAGATTTTGGTCTGTTGATCTTAGGACTCGGGTGGTTGTGTAGGGTTGTATTTGATTTTGTAGTATGGGGAGTTTGTCAGGGAGGTAATACAGTTTGTGGGCTATGGAGAGCTGTGTAGTAAAAAGTAGATGGGGTAACTCAAGCCGTTTGAGCTGCTTGATGGAATGATAGTGATGGCCCCTATTAGAGGCACTTGCAGCAAACCTGGCAATCTTGTTATAGCAAGCTATCATTTTTTTTGCTCGCTATGGCGAAGATTCATCAGGGTTGGAGAGGCATACAGTAGGGTGGATAGTAGGTGAGTTCTAGCAATAGGGGCTGTGGTATGGTTGGTCATGAATTGCCTGTTCCTATATAAGAGACCAAGCTTTTTGTGCACTTTTTTGATTGTTTGGGCTATGTGTATGTCAAATTTAAGTTTATTGATTACTACTAAGAGTTTGGTCTGTGATGTTGGGGTGATTAGGGTATTATCTTTGGAGTTTATGCTGAAATCATTGTTTAGTGCAGAAGCTCTGCCTGGAGTGAAGAGAATTAGAGGATTTTTTTTTTGGGATTGAGTACAAGTTTAATGCTAGAAAACCATGCTTCAGTCAATGTAAAGTTGTGCTGTGTTATTGTTTGTAGTTCGCTTAAGGTTGGGGCAGCACATATGATAGTTGTGTCATCAGCATATTGCACTATAGAGGCAGAGGGGGTGGATACAGCTATCTTATTTGTAAATATGGAGAATAGTAAAGAACCAAGGATTGAACCTTGAGGGACTCCTATTGATACTAGCAGAAGGGAGGATAGTTAGTCCTGCCACAGAACTGCTTGTTGTCGGTCTGATAGATAGCTGTTGAACCAAGATACAGTGGGTGAGGTAAGGTTAAGGGTGGATAAAGTTTTGTGCAGCATGCTGTGGTTGACCATATCAAATGCTTTTGATAAGTCCAAGAATACAGAAGATACAAACTGTCCGTTGTTTCTATGAGTGTTGACTATGTTAGTGAAAGAGAGTAGGGTGTTGACTATGTTAGTGAAAGAGAGTAGGGCTGTTGTGGTACTATGGGAGGGTCGAAACCCATGTTGAGATGATGATATCAGGTTATTTTCTAGGAGATATTGCATTAGTTGTGTATGCACTACTCTTTCTAGTATTTTTGATAATGGTGATAAAATTGCAATTGGGCGGTATTTGGTGAGCTCAAGGGAGTTGCCACCTTTGTGGAGTGGGATAATATGAGATGTTTTCCACAGCTTAGGTACTTTACATTCAGATATTGATCTATTTATGAGAATAGATATGGGGTAAGATATGGTTTCAGCTGAGAGTTGAAGGAAATCAGCAGGAAGTTTGTCAGCAGCTAGTGTGGTGGGTTTTAGTTTTTTGAGGAGTTTAGTAATAAGTTGTGTGGATGCTGGAGAGAATGAAAAGTTAGAGGGAGTTTGTTGTGTAGTAGGGATAGAAGGGGTAGGAGAGGGTGTGGGGTTGGAGATGTTATTTAGGGTATTAGAAAGGACTAGGACAGTTTCTGTGAAGAATCTGTTGAATTGGGTGAGGATGTCCTCATTACAGGTTGGTATTGTGGGTGTGGGAGTGCTGGTTTTACCTGGGTGAAGTAATTTATTTATCGAGGCCCAGAATTTTTGAGGGCAGTGGGCATGTTTTTCTTGTAAGGTTTTGTAATAATTCGTTTTGTCAGTTTTTATGAGTTTTTTGGCCTTGTTCCGGAGAGCTATGTAGATTTGTTTTGTGGTAGTGGTTTTCAGTTTATGATATTGGTTCCATGCTCTGTCTCTATCCTTCATTATAGTTTTAGTTTCTTTTGTTAGTCAGGGGCATAGTTAGTCTTAACTCTGATGGTTCTGGAAGGTGCATGATGGTCTAGGATTTTGAGAAAGGTTGAGTTAAAGTAGTCTGCTGCTTCATCTAGGGGTAGGTGTTTTAGGGGAGACCAGTTACAGTATTTTAGTTCCTGGTTTAGATCTTTGGCTTTGAAGATGTTCATCGTGTTACACTGCTGCAGTCATTACACTTAGGTTATCCTGCCATTAGGCGGTTCCCCAGTCGGCCTGAGTTCCAAAGTCTTGGTCTGGCGTCGGTTGCTATCGCCTCCTCCCTGACGTCAGTGCGACAGGGGTATACAAGATGCAGCCAACGCCATTTTCTTCAGTCTTTCTTGCCACACAGTGCCCGAAGCAAAAGCAGTTCGTAAGTGCCGGTCAGCCGTCTCCTGAGATTCTCATTCCGAATCCAGAACCAAAGTCTTTTACAAAGCTAAGTACCCCATTGGGGAAACTTTTTCTTGCCTCAGACCGATTTCAGTAAAAGTTAATAACTGTATTTCTTGTGGGAAGCAAATACCTCATAAGGATTTCCATTCTTATTGTATCCCGTGCCTAGGCCCAGACCACAATGTCACTGGTTGTCGGTTTTGTGCTAGGTTTAACAAGCGCACTATTAAACGTCGGTTTGATTTTGCCCGACATTACTTTGGTAGAAAATTCAATTATACCATGCCGTTGGAACTTCCGACGACCGGAATACATAAAAAGCGCAAAGACAAGGATAGGCATCCGAAGCCCAAAACTGATGACTAAGCCTCTTCTAGGTTTTCAGCGAGGCGCCTTCGCAGCCCCTGACGACCGCTTCTGTAGAACCAAAGGCCGCCACTGACTCCCACATGGAGATGGCTGGGCCTTCGGATGCACAAGTTATTCAGCCTACCGAAACTAACGCTTCAGAGGGATCGGGAGTAGCTGAGTTACCCGCAGCTTCAGAGGGTGTCTTCAGACCTACTCAGTTAAGCATTAAACCCTCTGCTAAGTCTAAGCCTCTTTTAAAATCAAAGAAACAAATACAGCATTCTCCAGGACAGGCCTCCATGCCTAAGAAACAAATGCTCAAAATGGCTGAAGACCTAATCACTCTGATCAGGGGGTCCCATCCCCCTCCTGATAAAAGGCCTAGACAGGATGCAGACTGATTCATCCGACCAGGTGTCCATCTCTTCAGATTCATCCTCAGACCTAGGCTATTCTTTACCCCCTTATGAGGATTCTAATGCTGAAGAATCAATTCCATCAGCCTCACCGCCTGAGGACTACTCCTTTGGGGCAACCTTACATACCATGAGGGAGCATTTCCATTGGGAAGGCCAGGATTACTCAGAATCCAAGAAACGGCTCAGAGACTTCTTTTTATTACCTCAACAAAGACCCCTTGCTATTCCGCCAGTGTTAGATATTGTGGATGATGTGTATACTGAATCCAGCTTAAATCCTGATTCCTTACCTCCAGCCCCTGTTAAACCTGACAGATACTATTGAGTCCCTGACTCACACAAATTTCTGTATAAAAGCCCTGTAGCTGACCCTGAAACTATTTCTCAGGGACCCAAAGGGGTTAAGGCCTCATCAGCCAAGAATCCAGTTCCCTCTGACAGAGATTCCAGAGCATTAGACAGATGGGGAAAGAACGCATATACGTCTGCAACTTTAGCAATGAGAGCCTTAAATTGCCAGTTTCACATGCTAAAATATCAGCAATTTTTACTGTCTCAGTTGAAACAAAAAATGCTTCCAGATTCAGATCCTCCTAATTTTAAAGAAATGCAGGATTTATTGCATGCAGCTGAACAAGTGAGAAAGCATACTTTGCAATGTGGTTTTGATTCTTTAGAGGCCTCCTGCAGAGCAGCAGTTACAGGCTCTGTCATTAGAAGACATGCTTGGTTAAAAGAACATGTTATCCGATCATGTTAAAGCAAAATTATTGGATGCACCTTTGCAGCAGGATGTGTTATTTGGAGTTAAGGCAGAAGAGGTATTAAAGAAAATGGAGGATAAGGCAAAATCTATGCAAACAGTGAAGGATTTCTTACAGGTTCAGCCTCCTAGATGTAGCAGAAATTGGCCATCTAAGAACTGGTCCTTTCCAATTACAGACAGACATCGAAGGGGAAGATACAGACGTCCAAGAGGTAGAGGTCAACTACAAGGTCCTTACAGGCCTCGACAATGGGTTGCATCAGGCCAGAAAGAAGGGGAAGACAGACCCCAACCATATAAAAGCAACCTCAATGACTTTCCACTACAGCTGCCAAGCAAATCTCTCTTGGGAGGAAAACTGGCACTTTTCTACAATTGGCATATGATCACCAAAGACAAATGGGTTCTCATCATTGTATCTCAAGGTTACAGGTTCCACTTTCACACTCTGCCAAGGTTAAAAGGAATGCCAAATCTGCCACCAAATCAATGGGCAGAGGCTCAAAACCAAATTACAGCACTCATAGATATGAGAGCTATTCAAAAGGTACCATCACAGGAGCAAGGACAAGGATTTTACTGAAGACTCTTTCTGGTTCCCAGAAAGGACAAAGCCTGGAGGCCCATTGTGGATCTTTCTTCTCTAAACACTTACCTGGATGTTCCGAAATTCAGAATGTTGACACTACAGCAGCTTCTTCACATGCTGGGCAAGAAAGCTTGGCTCATGACCTTGGACCTCAAGGAGGCATACCTGCATGTCCCTATCAGACAAAACTGCAGAAGATACCTCAGATTCATAGATGGTTCAATGCACTACCAATTCTCTGCACTGCCCTTTGGCTTATCTACTGCGCCCAGGGTTTTCACAAAGTGCCTGGCACCAGTAATTGCATTTTGCAGACAGAAAGGAATTCAAATTTATCCGTATCTGGACGACTCCCTGATTCAAGCAGAGAGCAACGACATTCTTCTAAAGCATCTGGCATTTGTAAAAAAGTTAAGTTGCCTGGGGTACACAGTAAACGAAAAGAAATCAAAACTAGTGCCCTCACAAGAGATTATATTCCTGGGTGCCAGCTTGAACACAACGGCCCAGATGGCTTATCTCACACCAGACAAGCAAGGACAACTGACTCAATACTTTCAATTGATGGCAACAAAGACCCAAATCCCTGCAAGAAAAATTCTGCAGGCCTTGGGTTACATGGCATCTTGCATACTACTAATTCCATATGCCAGACTGCATATGAGGAAACTACAGTGGTACGTAAAGAATGTATGGTCTCAACACTGTCAAAAAGTGGAAACAGTTATACCACTAATTCCTTGCCTTCAACAGGAGTTTCAATGGTGGGCTCAAGCTTGTCACCTCAACAAGGGGCAACCTTTTACACAACCCACAGCCAGGCAAACACTGACAACAGATGCAGTGGATTACACCTGGGGGGCACACATGGCAGGCAAATGTATTCAGGGCAAGTGGCCCGCAGAACAAAGGCATCTTCACATCAATCAAAAAGAGATGCTAGCTGTACAAAATGCCCTTATAGCTTTCAAGGACCTGCTGCATCCAGGACAACTACTACTAAAGACAGACACCACCACAGTTATGTGGTACATAAACAAGCAAGGAGGCACTCACTCCTACCCCCTCTGCAGACAAGTCATGACCTTGTGGAACACAGCTATAAACTAACATGTTCATCTGCAAGCACAATTCCTGCCAGGAGAGAGAAAAACACTGGCAGACAACTTAAGCAGAAACATCATGGATCCCCACGAATGGGAATTGAATCCACAAATATTCAGAATGATAACACAGAAATGGTGGAGCCTAGACATAGATCTGTTTGCATCCCCAATGAACTGCCAGCTACAAAAGTTCTGCACAAGGAGTTACCATCCACAAGCATGGAAAGTGGATGCCCTTTCATTCAGCTGGGAGAACCTACAAGTATACCCTTTTCCCACCACAACCTCTCCTGCCAAAGGTACTCATAAAAGCCAGGCAAGAAGAGCCAAAGATGATCCTGATTGCACCAGACTGGCCACACCAGCACTGGTACCCAATCTTAAAGAGCTTAGCACAAGAATTACCCTGGATTTTGCCTCAAATCCCACATCTGCTGTCTCAGCACAACAATCAAATACTACACAGCTAGCTAAAGACCTTAAACCTAGCTGCATGGAAGATTCCTTAGTCAAGCAAGCAATGCCTCTCTCCAAAGCTGTTATGGATGTCATTCTGGAGGCCAGAAGGCCTAGTACCAGGAAAACCTATTCGGATAAATGGAAGAGCTTCTGTGCCTGGAACCAAGATCACAGCCTTGACCCTCTTGTCCCAAACACTCCTCACATACTACAATATTTAACTGAGATGCTGGACAAGGGCCTCTCCTTCTCATCCGTAAAGATCCACGCCTTGGCCATCTCTGCTCATTACAACAAGGATCCACCAATTTTCTCTAATCCTCTGTTTACCTCAGAGGGGCTAAAAACATAAGAATGCCCCGTAGAGCACCTACTCCAACTTGGGACCTCAACTTTGTTTTGGAAAAATTAACTTTACCTCCTTTTGAGCCAGCTAACACAGCAGAATTAAAATATATCTCTTGGAAAACTGCTCTGCTCCTGGCAATAACTTCAGCACGAAGAGTTTCAGAATTACAGGCACTAATGGCAGTGGAACCTTTCCTCATTTTCCACCAGGACAGGGTGTCTTTAAGAACTAACCCTACATTTATGCCAAAGGTGGTATCCAGTGTGGCTCTAAACCAAACTATTCACTTGCCAACTTTTTATCCAAAACCACAGAATAAAGGGGAGGAACTACTGCATTATTTGGATATTCACAGGCAGTTACGCTTCTACTTGGACAAAACCAGACCTTTCAGAAAATGTGAGCAATTATTGGTAGCATATGCTGCAGGAGCACAGGGAAAAGCCATTTCAAAACAGACTATTTCAAAATGGATAGGGCATTGTATACATTTCTGCTATACACACCATGGGAAACCTGTACCTAGCAGCAACAGATCTCACTCCACCAGGGCAACAGCCACTTCAACTGCATACCTCAGAGGAGTACCTACCAAGAATATTTTGGAAGCAGCATCAGATCTCACTCCACCAGGGAAACAGCCATTTCAACTGCATACCTCAGAGGAGTACCTACCAAGAATATTTTGGAAGCAGGAACTTGGAGTTCTCTACATACCTTCACCAAGCATTACCATCTGCCTCTATACTCTAAATCCAGAGCTGGCTTTGCCACTGCAGTGCTGCAGGGCCTTATAGCCACCCCTAATGCGTTATAGAACCAGCCATCCTACCTCAGCTTTGGGATTCTACCCAAGTGTAATGACTGCAGCAGTGTAACACAAACATAGTACAGTTTTGTACCCACCATAAATGTAGATGTTCGAGTGTATACACTGCTGTAGTCCAGGTTACCCTCCCTCCTTCCCCTCTTACTTGCTGGTACATACCTATGTCTTCTACCCTTTACTACCTATGGGGAGTATTTGCTGGTAGCTGGAAGTTGTTGTTTGCTTTTCTTATGTATGTTTTATTACCAATTTGAATTGCCTACCTATTTAGAGGCACCTGACATCGGGGGCAAGAAAAACTGAAGAAAATGGCATCGGCTGCATCTTATATACCCCTGTCGCACTGACGTCAGGGAGGAGGCGACAGCAACCGACGCCGGACCAAGGTACAAAACTGTACTTTCTTTTTATTGCAAACTATTCTAAGGATGGGTTGGTTACTTTGGCAGGGCTTATTCCTAATAAGGTAGGTTGGTTGGTGATCACTCAGATTATCTGGTAGGCAGCCTGATTGGTGGGCTAAGGTGGGGTCAGACAGGAGTATCCAGTCTAGGATGGATTGACGTTTGGATTTCTTATCGATTCTTGTGGGGGTGTCAATGATTTGGGTGAACCTGTGTAGATTAATATGGGTAGTGGGGTTGAATTTGATACAGTCAGACCAGTCTACATTAAAATCTCCTAAAATTATGGTTTCTTGTGGATGAAAGATAGACATCCAGTGTACCAGGTTTTCCATAGTGGCAATGTTGTTTCCTGGTAGGATGTAGGCACCTGCTATAACTATATGTTTGCTTGAGTTTAGTTTTAATTTGGCAAGAATGAGTTCAGTACCATTGACTTCATGAGGATTGTAGCTAACCTGCTCCAAATTGAGATGATTTTGAAACAATATGGCTACACCACTTCCTTTTTTCCCTGCCCTATCTTTCCGTATACTGTTATAGCCAGGGGGTGTGATCTCGTTATCATGATGTTCTGGTCTAAGCCAGGTTTCAGTTAGTATAGCTAAGTCTGGTTTATATAAAGCCAAGAGGGCATGGAGGTCCTGAACTTTGTTGAGTATACTTTTTGCGTTAATGTTTAAGAGAAGAAGAGATGAGGTTGTCCTACTGTAGAGTGGGTTTGATTGATTTAGGTTGGGCTGGAGTTGATTAGAGGGTCCAGGGTTAGGGTGTATATCCCCGCAGCGAGCGAGTGTTTGCCTTAGATACAGGCAGAGATTAAGAAGTTTTTGGAGTATTTTATATTGTTTCTGGGATACATAGGGGTTAATTGTGTTTGTTTGTTTCTTATTTATGTAGAAATCTTGATGGGTTGGGGTAAGGTCGTATGGAGATATAGGGAATTAGGTTAGTTGTAGTGTATTGTTTATGGTTTCTGTTTGCCGATGAGTTGGATTGGTGAAGTGAAGTTGTGTGTGGTAGGATATGATAGAAAACAGGTGAAGAAAAAAATATGGTTAATGTGTAAAATGCTGCTTTGAGGTGTAGGGAAGGCATTTTATGTATTTTGATTTTCCCTTTAAATGTTACATTGTGTAGTGGGGAGAGGGAGAGTAGGGGATTCAGAACAAGATAGCAGGGAAGTAATAGAAGGAGTTTACAATACGGGTGTGGTGTAATATGTTTGAGTGTGGGATTGAAGGTGTGATCTGATTGGTTGATTGGGTGTGTGAGCTGAGGAGGGAGTGGTTTAGCAGATATAAGGTTAATTGCAATAGGGGTGGGTGGGAATGGGGGTAGGGTGGAAGAGCGAAGTGAGTGTGGCGAACGGGGCAGGACAGCACTGTCCTGGAGGAGCAGCAGTTGTGGAAAACAACCAGTTGTGATTCAGGGAGTACAGTAAGGTGTTATGCTTGGAGTCTACTGGTTAGTAGTTTACAATTTAGAGAAAGCTAGCAATTACTTAAAGCTTTGCTATTCTCTTTCCATAGAAGGAGATAGTATTCCTAAATCTATGTGGAGGGAAGGAGCACAGGTTATCTGGGAGCTAGACTGTGGAGGTGGATGGGGCACTCTGGCAGGTTAAGGAGGGACTAGGTCAGAGGTGGTTAAGGTAGAGACTGTGAGTGAGGAGGACAGTGAGAGGGCAGGCATGAGTAGAAAGAAGAAGTGCAAGAGGGAGCTACAGTGGAAGATCGAAGGGTGTAGGAAGTGAGCTAGGATAGAAAAAAGACCAGTGTGGGTGTAGGATGGTAGGTTAAGGTCTGACAATAGCCTGCGTGTCTGGGTGGGGGTGGCATGGCAGTGTTATGTAGCTGACCAGGAGCAGTACTCAGTGGGCACAAAAATAGGGCTATACACTCAGGAGCACATCGTATTTTGCATTAGTATCACTAAACATATGTTCAAATACTGTTGGTGTAGAGGGTTTCCTTCAATAGATCAGTACTTGATATTGGGGTGGTCTTCAGGAGTTGGCTGGGGTTTACAAGCCTTTATGCCTTAGGTGTCAGGGACCTGTAGCATCCTTCAGTAGGCTTGTAAGTATGTAAGTATGTACCACAATGTCTTACTGGAGCCATGTTTTTGTGTGAAGCAGACCGCTGTTTCAACTGAGCTATCAGGAAATCCTACCCAGTATCTGTAATGTCCAAGTATGTAGTTTAAACAAATCCGATTAATTCTTCTAGCAGCAATTTCCATCAAAGCTGACTGCTTCTCCTCTCATCCAACCTTCTATCATGACTGTAAGTTCCATAGCTGAGCTCTGGTTACTCTGGTTACTCTCTGGTTATTTCGCCTCAGGCAGAAGATACTGATTCCGAGCAAAGTGTTTCTTCAGATTTTCCTCCAGAAGAATTGTCCTTTTCTGTCAGTGTTAACTAAATGACGGAATTATTTTAGTGGGAACAGAATGAAATTTCTGTGACCCAGAAGAAGTATTTTTGATTTGTTACAACTGGAGTTTCTCAATCTTCAGCTGTTCCTACTATGTTGCATACCTCTCAACTGTACAGATTTTTGCAGAATGTCCAGATTTTTGCCTCATATTTTTGGTCTGTTCCTCATAAAGTTTGTGATTTTCTCACAAATCACTGGGATGATCTGAGGACTGAAATCACTAAATAATGATTTACATTTTTGTTTCAGATTTCATATTCTCCAAAAAAAATGCATGCTAAGACAAATTCTGTTATTGTAGTAACTTTCTAAGTCTATAAGAACAATATTTAAAATCTGCCCCTGTTTTTGGGCCTTTGTCCCCCCGTTCTTTGAGACTTTGTCCCGATATTTTCAGCGAAAAGATCAAGAAGTATGCTGTGTTGTCTGCCTTTCAGGATATTTTCTCAACAGTTTGTATTATACATGACTGTCAGCCCCTGCCCCCAAAGTCTTATTTGTTAGTCAATATCTTAGGCACACAAATACTTGTTCTCTAACCCCATATTAGGTCATGCAGTGATATTCTGCTTCTACATATATTATTACTGTTAACCCCATTCCTTCTGACAAGGATGACAGCTTTGATTGGTTTGGGAAGATAATTTATTATTTTGCTATCTTACATTTCATAATTTTGAACTTCAAAACTCCTGTGTTAAAATATATTACACAAGAAAGTTAACTGTTAACCTTCCTACTTCTGTAGTTAAAATTTCATTTAGTTCCTTAGTTGTGTGTGCTGCTCAGGTAACCACTTATGATTCAACTGATGCTGTTTTCAAAGCTGATGAGAAGACTCTTTTGGTTACATTCTCAAAATCTACCAGAAGATGTTAACACTGAGACTGTGAATTCTCTGCTGCTGAGATCCTTAAAAAATTGAGAGAGGGAAATTTAAAGTACTTAGATTTTTTTAGCCATCCTTATGAAGTTCAGTAAAAATCTTTCATCCTTTTCAGTATCATTTTCCAGGAAACAGAGTAAGCAGTCTCAGCAAAGTTCTAACAAACAAAATGCCAAAAAACAGTGGTAAAGAGGCTTGGGGAAAAAAGGAGAGTCTTGCACAACCAAGGGCAGTTCAGAAAGTCAGAATGACTGTTTACCTCCTCTTCCTCTCCTCCTTTCCCCTTAAAGTTCTTCAAATCTCTCCCTCAGTCTAGGCATCCATCTTTCACAGTGACATCAGATTATCTCAGATGGGTGGCTTCTGATGCTAATCCAGCAGGGATACAGACAGCAATGGAAAAATATTTTGCCTTTTCAGGGGATTCCTCTAAATCCTGCAAACCAGACATCCCCTTTTCCTCCTGTTTACACACATTCCACTGATGCTCAGGGCCTTCCAAAAGATCTGGAAGGACTCTCTAAATGTTGTGGTGGTGATTCCCTTTTTGATCAGACAATAGTGATTGTCCTGTTTCACTATTGCATTCTTTACAGTAGGGATCCCCTGCCAAGGGAGGCCTGACATCCAGCCAGTATACTAAAACCTTTAGGTTGCTTTAAGGTATGCTGTACATGTTCCTCACATAACGAGGGTAAAGGTAACAAAGGTGACGTCCGGACGTACCATCCTCATAACTTCTTTGCTGCCAGTCCTCACACCATCTTTTGATCGTCGGTCTGAATGCTCGTTTCATTGCTGGTTCACCAACCCATTCCAGAAGTGCCACATTTTTTATTTTTTTATTTATTTATTTTTTAATCTTATCTTTTTCTTTTTTGTATTGTTGCTTGTAGAGTTTCACGTCCACGAAGAAGGGTAAATGCCAGTGTGGGAGACAGATTCCCTGTAAAAACAGTCACAAGCAGTGCTTATTTTGTCTTGGCACTTCCTACAAGCATACGACTTGTTCAAAATGTCAGGCCTCTTTTCCAAAAACGCACCATAGTTAGCTTTCTTCCTTGGCCTTGTATTTGGAGAATCAACATCTTAAGCTTATAGCTAAAAACACTATCCTTGTATTTGGAGAATCAACATCTTAAGCTTATAGCTAAAAACACTATGGAAGGAACTTCCCACTTTGAGGGATACCTTGTCCATGAAGAAGACCAAGACGCCTACTTCTGCTATGCAGCATCTGCCAGACGGCTCTCCCAAAGCAAGTGAAAGCCCGGAGGTTCGCCCAATTCCCCTGTTATATTGTTCTGCATGATGGCGTGGATGCAACCTTATGCGTGTCCTTAGAGACCTTGTAGATGTCTGCTTCAGATGTTCAGGGGATCCATGGCTGATTATTTCCAAGGGCCTAGGGGTGTTCCTCAGATTTTGGTCAGGGAGGAAGTTTCAACTAGTATTATTGAATGCCGTCCAAGGTTGGAGCCTTCTAAGTTTTATAAGACGGACGTCCCCTTGAAGAAAAAGCAGAAGACTAAGCATATTTCTCCAACTGCTAAAGACATGCAAAGTGAATGGCAGAATTTTATCCAGGGGTTAATGCTTCGATGGCTGTGAAACCTCCTTATGGGTCTCTGTTCCAGCCCACCCGTGATCCTCCATGCTCCTTGAAAGACCTGGGGAACAAGATTCCTCTGAGGAGGAGGTGAATTCAGATGAGGAATCTCTTGCTTATTCATCTCTGATTCCCTCTTCTTTAGACTGCGGGTCTCAGGAAGAGGAATCTACTAGTCCTGACACTCCTTTCGAGGAAGTTTCTTTTGCGGACACAATCTCCAGAATGATGGAGTTTTTTTAAAATGGGATTATGCTCTGGTTTCTGAGGTACAGAAGAAGTATTATGAGCTCTTGCAAATGGGCTCTGTTAGACCTTCTGCTGTTCCTCCTGTTTTGGCTGCCTTGTTGGATGCCTTGTCTACTGCAACTAAGGCTCTGGATTCATAGCCCCCTGCCCCCAAGAAACCTGATAGGTTTTATAGGGTGCCTGAGGACTGTAAATTTCTGCTGACCCTTCTGTGGTGTCTTTGGCTTCTTACAGGCCATCTCAGTTGCGGCCTTCTACTAAGTTACTTCCTTCTGAGAAAGACAGCAGAACTATGGAAAGGCTAGGTAAGAAGGTTTATACCTGTGATACCTTATCTTTTAGAGCTGTCAGTTAACAGACCTATATGTCCAGGTACATTCTGGCTCTTCTTTCCCAGGCTTGTCAGGTAAATGTTCTTCGTGTTTCACTGTTGCTGTCATCACATTTGGGTTTCATCTACCGAATTGAAGTTGAAGTCTTCTAAAGCTAAGTACCCCTTTGGGGATCCTTTTTTCTTGCACTAACCGATGTCAGAAAAAGTTAATCATTGTCTCGCCTGTGGAAAGCAAATACCACACCGAGACTTCCATTCTTACTGCATCACTTTTTTAGGCCCAGACCACGATGTCCCCCGTTGTCACTTCTGTGCTTTGTTCAACGCCAGAACTATCCATCGTCGGGCCCTTATTGTAGCCAGATTTTTTCACTTACAGTCCTCAAATTCTGATATGGCTTCAGTAAGCCATCCGACATCAGATCTTCTGAAAAAACGTAAAGATAAAGACAGAGACGGACCACGTAGGTCTAAACCTATAGACTTCGCTTCCGTTAAGCTAGTCATCAGTTCTCCCGTCCTCAATGAGGCGTTTTCACAGCCCCTGATGCCCACTTCTGTGGATTCACAGACCGCTAATGAGACCCTTTCGGAGTCCGGTATGCCGCAAAACTCTTCTTCGACTAAGGATTCTGTGGTCGTCTCTACCTTGGATGGGTCCAGAGCCGCTGAGCGGGCACCGGCTTCCTCGGAAGTCCTTCACACTAACTGTTCTTAACACAAACTGACATCTTCTTTCATGACTACCGTTCTTTCAAAAATTACCCGAGTTTCTAAGGCCCAGGGTGCGAACCACACCCAAGACACCGACGACCCACTCTCAGGCGCCTGATTCCTTGCCTCAGTCTCAAATGCTTAAAATGGCGGAAAACCTTATGCTGATCAGGGGAAGCCAAGCTACCTCCTCCTCCAAAAGGAAGAGAGATCTGTCCCCTGTAGTTTTGTCTGAACAAGAGTCAGATGAATCTGATGCATCTGAATATGAAGACATGCAATTCCTCTCTACTTATGAGGATTCTGATGCAGAGGATTCCATTCCTTCAGCCTCTCCCCCAGAGGATTTTTCCTTTGGGGAAACCCTGCATACCTTAAGGGAGCATTTCCAATGGGAGAGTCAAGACTACCCTCAGTCTAAAAGAGACTCAAGGAATTCCTAGATCTTCCCACAGCACAGACCCTCTGCATACCTTAAGGGAGCATTTCCAATGGGAGAATCAAGACTACCCTCAGTCTAAAAGAGACTCAAGGAATTCCTAGATCTTCCACAGCACAGACCCTCTGCCATCCCCTCAGTCTTGGATGTTGTGGAGGATGTTTTCCTGGAATCCAGTTTGACTCCTAACACCCTCCCCCCTGCACCCAGAAAAACAGGCAGGTACTATAGAGTCCCTGACTCACACAAATTTATTTTTAGAAATCCTACTACTGACCCTGAGGTAATTTCTCAAGGGCCTAAAGGCATTAAAGCAACTTCTGGTAAGAATCCCACCCACTCAGATAGGGATTCCTGAGCACAAGATAGATGAGGCAAAAGAGTATACACCTTAGCTACTCTTGCTATCAGGGCACTAAATTGTCAGTTCCATGTGCTGAAATTTCAGCGACATTCCCTGTAACCCCTTAAACAAAAAATGTCTTAATTTCCTGCTTAGGTAGAATCTAAAGCAAAAGCAAAAGAAACCAAGCAAAAAATTATACTAAGAAACAAACTTTGGGCAAAATGGAGAATCACAAAAAACCCCACTGACCACCAACATTTCAAACACCTTAGAAATACCACAAAGAAACTTATACTCCTTGACAAAAAAAAACTTCTACTTTAAATTTCAACAAAATCCCCAACAGAACCCTCAAAAATTTTGGTCTGGAATCAAGAAACTCCTATACCCTGGAAACTCAAAAACACCCACCCCTGCCAACCTATCTCAGACCCCTCCTAATAAAATTGCTGACACCTTCAATAACTTCTTCTCAGAAACAGTCACCTCTCTTGCCAACACCTTAACTCCACCCACAACCATTGGACTTAACCCTCCTAATAGTAAAACACCCTCTTTAAAGTTGAACACAGCATCCACAGCCTTCATTTACAACCAACTCCGAAAACTTAAACCTTGTACCCCCTCAGCAGACAAACTGCCAGCAGAGTATCTGCAGCTAGCTGTAGAGGTACTAGCATTCCCAGTCTCCATCTTAATAAACAGAACCATAACCGAATCCACTATTCCATCTCTCTGGAAAATCTCCCATATCATCCCTTTACATAAAGGGGGAAATACAACTGAACTTTCAAACTACTGTCGTATAGCCCTACACTCTCCTCTAGCTAAAACCATGGAATGATGTGTCCACCAACAATTTCTAGAGCACCTTCTCCATAATAACCTACTTGCTGACTCACAGCACGGTTTTGGACCATTCCATAGTACCACCACTGCCCTTCTCTCCTTTACAGACTCCATCAACAAAAATCGCAACAATAATCTGTACTCATCTGCATTATTTCTTGACCTCTCGAAAGCATTCGATATGGTAAATCACCATCTTCTGATTGATATGCTTAAATCCCTTTCTCTTGACACAATGGCTATTCAGTGGTTCAACTCCTGCCTGTCAAATAGACAACAAGCAGTTCTCTGGGACAGTCATTTATCCTCCCAGCTCCCAGTCTCCATTGGAGTCCCACAAGGCTCTATTCTAGGTCCCCTCCTCTTCTCCATCTTTATTAATAACCTGAATACCTCCCTCCCATCTTCCACTTGCATTCAGTATGGAGATGACTCTACACTCATCTGCACTGCAATGTCTCCTGCTGAACTACATTCATGTGCCCAAAATGTTTTTACTGCAGCAGAAAATTGGTTCAAACACATCTGTCTCCTCCTTAATCCTAAAAAGACTAAGTTACTATTGTTTACTCCAACTTATAAGTCCATCCCAATTTCCTTTACTATTGTCTCTAACAATGGCACGGTTATATCACCCGACAGCACCACAAAACTGTTTGGAGTCGCAATAGATAATCAACTAAACTTTGATGCTCACATCAATCTAACTATAAAAACAGTTAACAAAAAAATAGGTGCTCTCTATAGACTTAAACAATTTCTCACACCAGAGACTAGGATATCTTTAGCTCAAACACATCTCATCTCAACACTACTGTATGCCTCTCCAACCTTTATTAACCTATCAAAAACAAACCTGTCAAAACTAGCCTCATCCTACCACAACATTATCAGGTTTGCTACAGGTGCCCCATATCGGACTCATCATTGCTTAAATCTCAGACAGCTAGGTTGGCTTGAACTACAAAATCTCATTCTACTTCAACAACTGACTATTACCCACAGTATACTCCATTTCCCTTCTAATGCACCTATTCTTAATACTCTTATTTCCCCCTATAAGGATCTCACTACCCTACGATCAGCTAATAAACTTCTAGTAGCCACATGTAAATCTCAGAACAAAGCAGGTGACTCCCTTTTCTCAAATGCTGTGGGTACACACTGGAACAAGCTCACTAGTGAACTTACTACCTTGACCTCAACACCCCTTTTCAAGAAACATTTAAAGACCCACCTCAAATCACACTGGCTCTGCCCTTGCTCTTCTCCTGACTGACTCTTGTTTCCTACTTCCACAGCTTTTTACCTCTTTTCCCATTACCTCTATCTGCACTGTACACACCCATCATCTGGACAAGTATTACTTCTCCTTCTCTCACACTGCCTTGTCTCCATCTAGCTTATATCACTGCTCCCATCACTACAATTTTTCCCTTGACTCTCTTCAGCTTGTGACTTCCTCTTTCTTATGATTTTACCTCCTATTACTGCTACTTACTTTGCTTATGTTTTACCTCCTATCACCTCTACTTACTTTGCACTACCTAATGCCTTGCACAGGTAGTATTTTTAGTTCTTTTTTTCTTCATGATAGGTCAAGTCCAAGTCCAGATGCTATAAAAAAAAAAAAAAAAATTTCAATTCTGTATTTAAATACTGCTGTTGTTGCTGTGTGTTTTTGATTCACTAATTGCTGTTCTGTTGTTTTGTATGCTAATTAGTTGCTAACTCCTGCTTAGTAGTTTAGTTATCCTCTTGTATATATTTTTTTTCTTAGTGTGTTACCGTAGACTGTTACAGTGGAGCGTTTCTCCTCGGGCCTCTACTGAAAATGGACATGTATCCAGTTAGACTAGCCCGGTCAACAAATGTAAAATAAATAAATAAAATAAGTAAAGAATTACAAGAGTTAATGCATTCAGCAAGTCAAGTAACTAAACACACCTTCCACTGTGGTTTTGATGCCCTAGAAGTTTCTTGCAGGGCAGCAGTCACTGGATTTGTCATTAGAAGGCATGCATGGTTTTAAGGAACAGCCCCTGCCTGACCATGTCAAATCTAAATTGTTGGATGCTCCCTTGCACAAAGATAGCTTATTTGGCACTAAGGCAGAAGAGGTCTTAAAAAAAATGGAAGAAAAAGCAAAATCTATGCAAACAGCTAAGGATTTCTTGCAGGTCCAGCAGGCATTGCCCCACCAAAACACTGGTCCTTTCCTGCTCCCAGTAAGCCAGTCCAATCTAGGACCCGTGGAACCAGCCCCCCCAGACAGCAGCCACAGGGAATCCAGAGATCTAAGCAGTGGACTACCTCCACTTCAAAACCAGGGAGTTGTAAGCCACCCCTTTATGGTAAGAACTCACAATGACTCGCCTCCCCCACCCACCCTCTGCCCACCTTTACTTGCCCCTAGGAGGAAAACTCTCCTTTCACGCAAGCACCTGGGCCACCATTACCAACGACCACTGGGTTCTGAACATAATGTCTCAGGGATACAAATTTTCCTTCCACACCCTTCCAACCCCAAAAGGGTTCCCAGATCTACCACCAAACCAGTGGGCAGAGGCTCAGAAGCAAATAATTTCCCTGCTCTCTCTGAGGGCAGTAGAGCACATTCCTGCAGAACAGTTAGGCCAAGGTTTCTACTCCAGACCTTTTCTGGTGCCCAAAAAAGAGGGCACCTGGCGCCCCATCCTTGATCTATCCATTCTAAACACCTTCCTGGTTATCCCAAAACTCAAAATGCTTACCCTCCAGCAGGTGCTACCCATGCTGTCCAAGAATGCTTGGCTAGCCATCCTAGCTCTAAAAGAGGCCTACCTCCACATTCCTATCAGGGAATCATGCAGGAAATATCTCCGTTTCCGGGCAGAATCTCAACACTTTTGCACTTCCCTTTGGCTTATCTACTGCTCCTAGAGTTTTCATAAAATGTCTGGCTCCAGCCATTGCCTTTTGCAGACAAAGAAATATTCAGATTTACACATACTTAGAGGATTGCTTTTTTCAGGCAGACAGCCAGGAAAAGCTGCTCAAGCACCTGGCCTTTGTAAAGACCCTGCTTACCTCCCAAAGGTACACAATCAACTAAAAGAAATCCAAACAGGTGCCCACCCAAAGGATTATCTTCCTGGGAGCAAGCCTGGACACATCATCCCAGATGGGATACCTTACACCAGAGAAACAAATTTTCCTGACAGCCTACTTCTCTCTACTAGCCATCAGGCCCCAGATATCTGCAAGGAAGATCCTGCAAGCTGGAACTATTTAGAAAATTCCAGTTTCCCATAGGGAAGGGGTTTTACTCCAGAATGTTTTGGGTGCCCAGGAAAGATGGCACTTGGAGACCTGTTCTAGACCTTTCTCATCTAAACACTTTTTTCTGAAGGTCCTTTCTTTTTGAATGTTGTCCCTTAAGACTTCATTCCCTCTTCTGCTTCCCCAGGCTTATCTGGTGTCTCTGTATCTCAAGGATGCTCATCTTCATATCCTGATACAAATTTTCCTGACAGCCTACTTCTCTCTACTAGCCATCAGGCCCCAGCTATCTGCAAGGAAGATCCTGCAAGCTGTGGGGTTCATGGCATCTTGCATACTACTCATTCCATATGCCAGATTGGATATGAGGAAACTTCAATGGTACCTAAAGAGACTTTGGTGTTAACACTCTCAAGACCAGGAAACTTTTTTACCTATAATTCCTTGCCTTAGAAAAGATTTTGATCTCACATACTCTGAAGGGAGACTTCTGCTCTTTCTTTGTTATGGACTTTGTCCAGGGTGGCTCACCATTCCAGTAGGTGTAGATGCAGCAAATGCTTCTTCTAAGGCTGCTACCTTTGATTCTGTGATGAGGAGTTATGCCTGCCTTCTGCTTCATCCTTTGCCTGGTGGTATTAAGGCTAAGTTGATGGATGCTCTTGTAGACAGCAAACACTTGTTTGTTGAAGCTGCTGATAATTTGTATAAGTCTCTTCAGGATAAGGGCAAGGCCTTGCAGGAAATTGTATGTTTTTGTTTCTTTCTGTGCCTGAATTTGAGGAATTACCCCAGTAAACCAGCCCTTTTTTGTAGGTAGTCTCACCCTCCCCCAAGGGTAAAAAGGGTGGGAAGCAGACGCCACCTGCTAAAACTACTCAAACTTCTGTACCACAGAAGTCTGCTTTTCCTGACAAACCAAGATGGCACTTGGAGACCTGTTCTAGACCTTTCTCATCTAAACACTTTTTTCTGAAGGTCCTTTCTTTTTGAATGTTGTCCCTTCAGACTTTGTTCCCTCTTCTGCTTCCTCAGGCTTATCTGGTGTATCTGGATCTCAAGGATGCTCATCTTCATATCCCGATACATACTTTTTGAGGAAGTTTTTACGTTTCTCTGTTGCTTCTTGGCATTTATTCTCTGCTTTGCCCTTTGGCCTTTCTACTGCCCCAAGGGTGTTCACTGAATGGCTCACTCCTGTCATTGCTTTTTGCAGGCTAAAGGGGATCCAAGTCTTTCCTTACTTGGACGAACTCCTGTTTCAGGCACTTTCTCTAGAGACTTTGTTGCAAAATCTTCATTTTGCAGTCTCCCTTCTTCAGAGCCTGGGGGTCACTATAAATTTCAGAAAGTCCTTTCTGAACTTCTTCTAAGTATCTTGCCTTTCTGGGGAGCAGGATCCAGAGTGTTCCTGTGCTGACATCCTTGCCTCCTCCCAAGGCCCCAACTCTCATTTATTTTTTCGTAAGGGAATTTCTGTGAGTTCTGGGGTTAATGACTCCTACTATTCCTATGCTGCCTTTTGCGAAACTTCACATGAGAAAACTTCAGTGGTTTCTAAAGTCAATTTGGTTTCAGCATTCTCATCCACTCGGATTTTAGTTCCTCTTGTTCTACAGTGGATATAAAAAGTGTACACAGCCCTGTTAAAATGCCTGGTTTTTGTGATATAAAAAATGAGACCACAATAAATAATTTCAAAACTTTCCCCACCTTTATAACCTGTACAATTCAATTGAAAAACAAACAAATCTGTTAGGGGAAAAATATAAAAAAAATTAAAAACGTACAATAAGCTGGTTGTATATTACATGTGTGTGCACACCCTTAAACTGATACTTTGTTGAAGCACCTTTTGATTTAATTACAGCATTCAGTCTTCTTGGGTACACACCTGCCATCAATTAAATAAACTCTAATTAATCTTTTCAGCTGTCCTACTAGGATTTTCCTGACATTTACTCAGTTGCCTGCTACAGCAAAACCATGGTTTGTAGAAAGCTTACAAAGCATCAAAGGGATCTCATTGCTGAAATGTATCAGTCAGGAGAAGGGTACAAAAGAATTTCCACAGCAAAAGATATACCATGGAACACAGTGAATGCAGTCATCAAAAAGTGGGGAAAATATGGGACAACAGTGAAGTTGCAAATAACTGGATGTCTCTCCAAAATTGATGACAAGATGAAAACTGGCCAGGGAGGCTGCCAAGAGACCTACAGCAACACTGAAGGAGCTGCAGGAATTTTTGGTAAGTACTGGTTGTGTACTACATGTGACAACAATCTCCCATATTCTCCATATGTCTGGACTATGGGGTAGGGTTGCAAAACATCCAGGCCTGGCTAAAATTTGGAAAACAATACATCAAGTCCCCCAAAAGCATGTGGGAAAATGTCTTATGGTCTGATGAGACCAAGGTTGAACTTTTTGGCCACAATTCCAAAAGGTATGTTTGGCGCAAAAACAACACTTCATATCACCAAAAGAACACCATCCCCACGGCGAAGCATGGTGGTGGTAGTATCATGTTTTGGGGTCTTTAGTCAAGGTGGAGGAAGTTATGAACAGTTCAAATACCAGTCACTTTTGGCCCGAAAGCTTCATCGTCTGCTAGAAAGCTGAAGATGAAGAGGAATTTCACCTTTCAACACGACAATGACCCCAAGCATGCATCCAAATCAACAAAAGAATGGCTTCACCAGAAGAAAATTAAAGTTTTGGAATGGCCCAGCCAAAGCCCAGACCTAAATTCAATAGAAAATCTGTGGGGTGACCTGAAGAGGGCTATGCACAAGAGATGCCCTCCCAATCTGACAGATTTGGCGAGCTTTTGCAAGGAAGAGTGGGTAAATATTGCCAAGTCAAGATGTGCCATGCTGAGGGACTGCTACCCAAGAAGACTGAATGCTGTAATTAAATCAAAAGGTGCTTCAACAAAGTATTAGTTTAAGGGCGTGCAACCAGCTTATTGTACGTTTTTATTTTTTACATTCTTTCCCCTAACAGGTTTGTTTATCAATTGTCATACAGGTTATAGGTCATATTAAAGGTGGGAAAAGTTTTAAAATTATTTATTGTGGTCTCATTTTTTATATCACAAAAACCTGGCATTTTGAGAGGGGTGTGTACACTTTTTATACCCACTGTATGTCTCAAGTAGGAACTTCAGTGGTGGATTAAGCAGTTGACTCTCAGTCCAGGGTTCCCTTTTCGTCCACCTTTTCCCTCTCAGGAGCTGTTCACAGATGCTTCAGACATGGGATGGGGAGCAGCTTTCAGCTCCCTAAAAGTGCAAGGAGTTTGTTTGCCTCAGCAGAAAAACTACATCAGTGTCAAGGAGATGAGAGCTCTTCTGCTTTCTCTTCAGGCCTTTCACCCTGTTTTCTTCCCAGGACTTCTCCAGGTGTTTACAGACAATACCACAGTGATGTGGCACATCAACAAACATGAGAGGCAAGATCTTATCTTCTTTGCTGGTTGGCACTCCTAGTGTGGGAACTATCTATCCACTATCAAGTGACTCTTCAGGTAGTTTACATTCCTTCAGTTCAAAATATTGTGGCAGACTCTCTGAGCAGGTCCATAACTCAGTCCTATGAATGGATGATTCACAGGGATATTTTTCTGGACATTGTCCACCAGTGGGGTACTCCTCAAATGGATCTTTTTGCCTCCCCTCTGATCAACAAGTTCTTCTCTCTTGTGCCAGAGTCCCAGGTCCACTGGTTTGGAAGGTGGATGCCCTCTTTTTTTTCTTGGAAGTGGGTGTTTCTTTGTGCTTTCCCTCCACTTCCCCTAATTTCAAAACAAGATGCTCCCAAAATCTTGTTGGTGGCTCCCTTTTGGGCAGAGACAGCATTGGTTCCCTCTTCTGCATTTAGCCAAGGGCAGTCATCACAAGTTACCTTACGGGGCGGACCTACTCACACAAGGCAAGGGAACTCTTATCCATCCCCATCTGTCCACTCTTTAACTGACACTATGGATGACAGAATTTTGATTCCACATAGACACCTTTTTACTGAAGATGTGCTTAGGGTCCTGCATGAGGCCAGGAATACTACTAGGAAATCCTACTTATCCAAATGGAAGAGGTTTTCTGTTTCGAGTCTTTCTCGTAACCTGGATCCACTTTCTGTGGATGTTCCTTTTGGTTCTCTCTGATCTGTGTGAACTGCTCAGTGCTGGGTTGGCTTATTTATCTTTTAAGGCCCACTTATCAGCTATCAGCTATTTTGGTTTGTCTGCCTTTATCACCTCCTTTAGCTTCTAGATTTGAAGATAAACAGTTCCTTAAAGATGCCTTTTATATAATTTTGTTTTAGAAAAAAATTGACCCAGACTGCTTTTCAGCTTGCAGCTTCAGCTTCCTTGCAACATTCTTCTTGGAAGAGTGTACTTTTTGCTAGCCCTTACTACTGCCAGATGGGTGTCTGAGCTTCAAGCCCTTATGGATTGTCCTCTTTTTTTTTGGTGTTTCATAAGGACTGTGTCCCTTTGTACTAATCCTTCTTTTATGCCCAAGGTGGTGAATGAGTTGTCCCTTAGTCTATTCATTTTCCCACTTTTTTTCCCTTCTCTGCAGTCTGCCAGTGAGAAGGTGCTGCACACATTAGATGTGCATAGACAACTCGGATTTTAAGACTTTTCATAAATCTGATCAACTTTTTGTTTCTTTTCATCCTAGGTCTTTAGGATTGGCTGTGTCCACGCAAACCTGTTTCTTCTTGGAATTCTAAAGTCATCACTTTTTGTTATTCCTCTCATGGTAAGAGCCTTCTGGTTCTTAAGGCTCATTGTACTAGAGCTTGAGTTTTACTGGTGCTTTTTCAAGGGTTGGATACAAACTCTATTCTTGATGCAAATACTTGGAATTCTGTGCATACATTTATAAAGCACTATAAGGTGGATGTGATACTCAGAGCTAGAGCTGGCTTTGCTAGGTCCATCCTTCATGGCTTCCTAGAAGATTCTGCTGGTCCATCCTCCTCCCTCTCTTCCTGAGCTTTGGCACTCTCCCTATTGTAATGAATACTGCAACAGTGAAAAGGAAGGACATAGTACAGTTGTATAAAATCTTAACATAACAGTAGATGTGCTTCTCTTCACTGTTGCAATATTCACGCCCTCCCTCTGCCCCCTGGTCCATTTCTCTTCTGGGTGTACTGCTAACGTCTTTTCTCCTTGGGCTGGTGTATCTACTGGGACTCTCATGTTCTGAGCATGGTGCATCCGGATGTTACCTTTATGCCTTACATTACGTGAGGAGCATATGTTTGCTGTAGGGCATACCTTAAAGCAACCTAAAGGTTTTGGTATACTGTCCGGATGTCGGGCTGCCCTTGGCAGGGGATCCCTATTGTAAAGAATACTGCAACAGTGAAAAGAAGGACATCTACCGTTGTGGTAAGATGTTACACAACTGTCCTCTCCTTTCTTCTGAAATTGGCCAAGGGCAATCACTACAAGCTTCCCTGCAGACTGAATTTACTCACACAAGACTGGTTGTTTGATACATCTCAGCCTGAAAACAATTCCCTAGTCTTGCCTGGGCAATAGAGTTTTGATATTATTTAGGCACCTTTTTTCTGAGAACGTGTGTCAGATATTAAATTAAAGGAGGAGAAAAAATAAATGCTTCCAGGAAATCATATATATGTAAATGGAAATAGTTTTCTAGTTAGTGCCACTCTAAGAACCAGGACCCGTTCAAGGCCTGGTTTATATTTAATAAGTTATTTAGTTATTGATTGATTGCTTTTATTGACCAAGGTAGTACAAGTGGATTGTGTTAGCTCCTTTTCAGCTAAGGCGTGGGGAGAAAAGTTTGATATAGCCAGTTTTATACAACCGAGAACATATGGACATACAATAAATGAAAGGCAGCTTTACTTGAGAGAAAATACAATAAGTAAAACATAGAGTCATCGCATATTAATACATGACAAAGTGGCATACTAAGTGAGGTTTAAAATGTCACTTTACAATTTTACATTTATGGGTAGGAGAAATATGAATGGATCTGTGTGGTATATCCGAAGAAAGCAGAGAGGAGATGAAGGAATGTGAGTAGTGTGTATATTTGTTAGCTGATATAAAGAAAAAGAAAGTTGCAGTGAAGTTGAGGTAGTCTGAGTTTGAATTTTGCTGGAGTGAAAAACTTCCAGAAACACTAGAAGAAGTAGTAAGGGCAAAGGGACAGAACACAGTATTGCATGGATAATTTGCTTTAAGGGATATAGGGGTAATATAGTTGTGTAAGAGTTGAGGTACTCTAGCCTGGGGAGGTGCAAAAGCAGAGACAAGTTGTTTCAGCATGTTTTGAGTCTGGATAGGATCATAGTGACACAGGCAACAGTCCTGGCGTGAATTTGCAATTTCCTCTCCATTAGTCTGAATAGCAATTGAATAGGCTTATGAAAGAGCTCTGCTTCACAAGAATGGGTAATCTTTGAGAAACATACCTGTCCCTCCATCATGTTTTCATTATGCCACAGACAAGGTTTAGATCCTTAATCAGGTGTTTATTTTGCAAATATGTAACAGATCCGTCGGGGCTAGATTGGAGAATGCCTTGTAGGTTACACATAGATCGCCTCCTCTGAGTCTGTAGGAGACTGAGTACAGGGACAGGTTTTTGAGATGGTTCACATAGGACATGTTATTCACACCCTGTATTCTTTTAGTAAGCAATATCTGTGGCCAGTCTCACTGTTGCAAATGTCTGGTCAGGTACATACCAAAGGGTGCATTGCACTCGATAACTGGTCTAATTAGGGCTGAGTATATTGGTACTATGATTTCTATAGACGTGGCTGCTATGCCCTTACTTATAAGTTGTGCCACATGGAAGGATTTTTCTCACCCACTATGGATACAGTGTTATCAAAGTTCAGGTTACTGTCAACCAGAGTTAAAGTCCCTTACCACTGGGTCTAATCTTGGGCAGTGTTATCACTGTTGCCATTTGCAGGGGTTGTCATCTTCCCAAAAGGTATAACGAGGCATTGAGATTTATGCCATGGCTCTGACACCAGTTATTTGTCTGTGTCAGACCCTCTTGGAGGATGTCTGCATCTTTTGGGGATTCAGTGATTGTACCCAGCTTGCAGTCATCACCATATCTGGTCAGCCAAAAGCTCTTTACTTCAGAGAAGTATATGACAAACAGGAGATGTCCCAGTACCGAGTACTGTGGGATACCACTAGAAACAGGTATCTTGGTGGAGGTGGATTCTCCAACCCTAACTTCATGTGTCCTATACATGAGCCATTTGACTATCCATTGGGTGACATAGGGATTTTTGCGTAAATTTGTGAGTTTGTCTGTAATACCCAAGTGAAGTATTGTGCCAGATGCCTTTGCCAGGTTGCAGTGTGCACCATTTTGTCCTCATAAATGGCTCTAATGACCTTCTTGAAGAAGTCCACAAGGTTTAATAGGCATGACTTGCCCTTGGCAAAACCAAACTGGGATAGGTCCAGTGATGTTCATCGTGTTTCACTGTTGCAGTCATTACAATTGGGTTATCCTGCTGGCAGCCTACCCACAGTCGGCCTGAATTCCAAAGTCTAGGTCCGGCGTCGGTTGCTGTCGCCTCCACCCTGACGTCAGTGTGCCAGAGGTATAAAAGATGCAGCCGACGCCATTTTCTTCAGTCTCTCTTGCCACACAGTGCCCAAAGCAAAAGCAGTTCGCAAGTGCCGGTCGGCCGACTCCTGAGATTTTCAAGTTCGAATTTCAGATCCGAAGTCTTCATTAAAAGCTAAGTACCCCATTGGGAAAACATTTTTCTTGCTCCAGGCCGATGTCAGAAAAAGTTAATAATTGTATTCCTTGTGGGAAGCAAATACCTCATAAGGATTTTCATTCTTATTGTATTCCTTGCCTAGGCCCTAACCATGACGTTGCTAGCTGTCGGTTTTGTGCTAGATTTAATCAACGCACTATTAAGCGTCGGTACGATTTTGCATTTTATTACTTTAGCAGACGATTTAATTATATAATGCGTCGTAACAGCCGACTACTGGAGTTTACAGAAAAAGCAAAGAAAAAGAAAAGGACAGACATCCGAGGTCCAAAACAGACGACGAGGCTTCTTCTAGGCCAGTCGCCGGTTCTCAGTGAGGCACTTTCGTAGCCCCTGACGACTGCTACTTTAGAGCCGCAGGCCGATACCGACTCCCACGTGGAGTCAACCAGGCCTACAGAAACTCAAGGTATTGGACCTTCGGAAACCATTCCCTCAGATGGGTCATCGGCTTCTGAGGGCGTTTTCAGGCCTACACAATTATATGTTAAAATGACTTCAACTTCAAAGGCAAAGACTAAAGCAGCTTTAAAGACAAAGAAACAAGTGCAACAGCCCCATGGACAGGCCTCCATGCCTAAAAACCAGATGCTCAAAATGTCCGAAGACCTGATTACTTTGATCAGGGGTTCTCCTCCTCCTCCTGACAAGAGGCCTAGGCAAGAGATAGAATATGAATCTTCAGATCAGGTTTCCATTTCATCTGATTCCTCTTCTGATCAGTAATACTCTCTTCCTCCTTATGAGGATTCTGATGCTGAAGAATCTATCCCTTCAGCTTCTCCACCTGAGGATTATTCTTTTGCGGAAACACTGCATACCATGAGGGAGCATTTCCACTGGGAGAGCCAAGATTATTCAGAATCTAAGAAAAGGCTCAGAGACTTTTTTTTACTGCCTTAGCACAGGCCCCTTGCTATTCCACCTGTGCTAGACATTGTAGATGATGTATTTTCAGAGTCCAGTCTGACTCCTTGCCTCCAGCTCCTGTTAAGCCAGACAGATACTACAGGGTTCCAGACTCCCACAAATTTCTTTTTAAAAATCCTGCTGCTGACCCAGAAACTATCTCTCAGGGTCCCAAGGAGGTCAAGGCTTCCATTGCAAAAAACCCTACCCCCTCTGGCAGAGATTCCAGGGCACTGGACAGATGGGGCAAAAAGATTTACACTTCTGCTACCTTGGCTATAAGGGCTTTAAATTGTCAGTTTCATGTGCTTAAATATCAGCAATACATAATGTCACTGCTTAAACAGAAAATGTTGACAAATTCTGAATGTGCAGAAAATAAAGAAATGCAGTATTTATTGCATGCAGCCGAACAAGTTGGAAAACATACCTTACAATGTGGTTTTGATTCCTTGGAGGCCTCCTGCAGAGCCGCTGTTACGGGTTCTGTCATTAGGAGGCATGCTTGGTTAAAGGAACAGAATCTGCTTGATCATGTTAAAGCAAAATTATTAGATGCTCCATTACAGCATGATACCTTGTTTGGTGTTAAAGCAGAAGAGGTGTTGAAGAAAATGGAGGACAAAGCCAAATCTATGCAGATAGTCAAGGATTTCTTACAGGTACAGCCTCCAAGATTTAGCAGACACTGGCCTACAAAGAATTGGTCGTTTCCAGTGTCAGACAGGCCACAAAGAGGTAGATACAGACGCCCTAGGGACAGATCCCTGCCCCAAGGCTCATACAGGTCTAAACAATGGGGTGCTTCTACCTCCAAAAGCGGAGAAGACAAGTCACAGCCATACAGAAATCAGTCCCAATGACTTCCCCCTGCCAGCGCCAAGCACTTATCTACTGGCAGCTCCTTTAGGGGGAAAACTAGACCTTTTTTTCTCAAAACTGGCACCTTATCACCCAGGACAAATGGGTCTTGAATATAGTGTCACAAGGTTACAGGTTCCACTTTCACACCCTGCCAAGGGCAAACGGTATGCCAGACCTGCCAAAAAATCAATGGGCAGAGGCACAAAAGCAAGTTTCATCCCTCATGGACATGAAGTCCATTCAGCAAGTACCACAGCAAGAGCAGGGACAAGAATTTTACTCAAGACTTTTCTTAGTGCCCAGAAAGCACAAAGCCTGGAGGCCAGTACTGGTCTTGTGGAGATAAAGGAGACTTTTTGCTGCGAAGTACTGGCTGTTTGGTGTGTTTTTTTCCAGTACTGGACCTATCTATTCTAAACACATACCTGGATATTCCAAAATTCAAAATGTTGACTTTGCAGCAGCTTCTGCCCATGCCGGGCAAGAAGGCTTGGCTTGTAACTTTAGACCTAAAAGAGGCATACCTGCATGTCCCAATCAGACAGTCATGCAGAAGATACCTCAGATTCATAGCTGGCTGAATGCACTACCAATTCTCTGCACTGCCCTTTGGCTTATCTACTGCGCCCAGGGTCTTCACAAAATGCCTGGCACCAGTAATTGCATTTTGCAGACAAAGAGGAATACAAACATATCCTTACTTGGACAACTGCCTTATTCAAGCAGAGAACAAGGACATACTACTACAGCATCTGGCGTTTGTAAAAAGATTATTAACATGCCTAGGGTACACAGTAAACGAAAAGAAATCAAAACTTGTACCCTCTCAAGAGATAATATTCCTGGGTGCAAGCTTAAATACAACTGCCCAGATGGCTTATCTCACGCCAGACAAACAAAGGCAACTGACTACTTATTTCAAAAGGCTGGCAACAAACACCCAGTTAACTGCAAGAAAAATTCTGCAGGCTTTGTGCTTCATGGCATCCTGCATTCTGCTAATTCCATATGCAAGACTGCATATGAGGAAGCTACAATGGTATCTAAAAAATGTTTGGACTCAACATTGCCACAGCCTGGAAACAATAATTACACTCATTCCCTGCCTACAACTGGAGTTTCGATGGTGGGCAAAGGCCTGTCACCACAACAAGGGGCAGCCATTCACCATACCCCCAGCCAGGTAAACATTGACAACAGATGCATCAGATTATGCCTGGGGGACCCACATGGCAGGAAGATGTATTCAGGGCTCATGGTCCACAATCCAAATGCATCTACATATCAATCAAAAAGAAATGCTAGCTGATCAAAATGCCCTGACAGCCTTCAAGGATCTACTTCGTCCAGGACAACTACTGATAAAGACGGAAAATACTACAGTCATGTGGTACATAAACAAGCAGGGAGGCACACATTCCTAACCCCTTTGCAGACTAGCCATAACTTTGTGGGACACAGCATTGACTTACCAAGTACATCTGCAAGCACAATTCCTGCCAGGAAAGATAAATACTCTGGCAGACGAACTGAGCAGAAACCTCATGGATCCCCACGAGTGGAAATTGAATCCACAAGTCAACATGATAACAAGGAATCGGGGATGCCGGGACATAGATCTGTTTGCCTCCCCTCACAACTGCCAACTACAGAGATTCTGTACAAGGACTTATCACAAGCAAGCATGGAAAGTGGATGCTCTTTCAGCTGGAAAAACTTAACAGTATACGCCTTTCCCCCACTGCCTCTCCTCCCCAAGGTACTCCTAAAGGTCAGACAAGAGAAGCCAAAAATGATACTGATTGCCCCAGACTGGCCCCACCAGCACTGCTACCCAATCCTAAGGAACTTGACTCAATGCCCAGCATGGGCATTACCTCAAATTCCTCACTTACTGACCCAACAAAACAATCAGATCCTGCACAGCCAACTCAGGACCTTAAATCTGGCAGCATGGCGGATAATGTTGCTTTAAAACACACCTCTCTCTAAAGCGGTTATGGATGTTATCTTGGAGGTCAGGAGGCCCAGTACCAGAAAATCTTATGCAGAAAAATGGAAGAAATTCTGTGCTTGGAACCAGGCACAAGGAATTGACATGATTGTTCCAAATATCCCTCAGATTTTGCAATACTTAACTGAGATGCTGGACAAAGGCCTATCCTTTTCATCAATTAAGATTCATGCCTCTGCCATTTCAGCTCATTACAATACAGAGCCACCTATTTTATCTCATCCTTTATTAAGGCAGTACCTCAGAGGAGCCAAAAACGTACGGCCTCCAAGGAGATCACCAATACCTGCATGGAACCTCAATTATGTCTTGGAAAAACTCACTCTGCCTCCTTTTGAGCCAGCTCCTACAGTTGATATAAAATTTTTATCATGGAAAACAGCTCTGTTCCTAGCAATAACCTCTGCAAGATGAGTCTCAGAGCTAAAGGCACTCATGGCTGTGGAACCTTTTATCATTTTCCATCCAGATAGGGTTTCTCTAAGGACAAACCCCACTTTTATGCCTAAGGTTGTGTCCAGTGTGGCCCTCAACCAAACTATTCATTTGCCTACCTTTTATCCAAACCCACAGAATAAGGGTGAGAAATTTCTGCATTCTTTGGACATACACAGACAGCTGCGCTTCTACTTGGACAGAACCAAAGCTTTCAGAAAGACTGAGCAATTATTGGTAGCATATGCTGCAGGATCACAAGGAAAGGCTATATCAAAGCAGACTATTTCAAAGTGGATAGGTCACTGCATTCGTCTATGCTATTCTCAACATGGCAAATCAGTGCCTAAGGGCATTAGGCCACATTCAACCAGAGCAGCAGCCAGTTCAGCAGCCTTCCTCAGAGGAGTGCCAACCAAAGACATTTTAGAGGCTGCAACCTGGAGTTCAGTGCATACTTTTACAAAGCACTACCACTTACCACTCTACTCCAAATCCAGGGCTGGCTTTGCTACTGCAGTACTGCAGGGTCTCATAGCCACTCCTAATTCTATTCAGTTTCAGCCTCCCAACCTTAGCTTTGGGATTCAACCCAATTTTAATGACTGCAACAGTGAAACACGATGAACATAGTACAGTTGAGTACCTACCATAAATGTAGATGTTCGAGTGTATTCACTGTTGCAGTCCAGGTTACCCACCCACCACCCCCCTTATCTTTGCTGGACCTTATCTGTACTTCTGTATTCTATACAACCTATGTGGTGTATTTGCTTGTAGATGAAGGAAACTTGTTACTTAGTGCACACATGCTTTATTGACATATTTTTAGCCTGCCCTTTTGGGGGCACCTGACATCTGGGGCAAGAAAAACTGAAGAAAATGGCGTTGGCTGCATCTTTTATACCCCTGGCGCATCGACGTCAGGGAGGAGGCGACAGCAACCGACACCGGACCTAGACTTTGGAATTCAGGACGACTGGCGGTAGCCTGCCAGCAGGATAACCCAATTGTAATGACTGCAACAGTGAATACACTCGAACATCTACATTTATGGTAGGTACACAACTGTACTTTTGGAGATTTCCTATGTTTTTGTTTATCAGGTCTATGGTAATTATTTCCATGGTCTTGCATATAAGACTAGTCAAGCTTATGGGCCTCTAGTTCCCTGGGTTTGTTGAGAGTCCCCCATTGAGTAAAGCAATGACTGTTGCAGTCCTCCATTCCATAGGAATGAAGCCGATCTGGAGGCTGTGGTTGAGTAAACATTCTAATGAGCTTAACAGGTCATGTTTCAAGCTGTTTAGGAAGCACTGTGTGATATTGTCAGGACCCACTTGCAGTGTTTTTAACTTTGGAGAATGCAGTGAGGACCTGTTCTTTAATGATAGTTGGGAGGAAAATAGTAAACTGTATTTCCTGGTGGTGGTGGGGTACTGGGAGTGATAGGGGAGTGAAACTGTGCCTAACTTTTTTGCCAACAAATTTGCTATATCCTCTGTTTGATATAGGGAGTTCCATTTATTAGTAGCTCAGTACACTTTTGGGTGTTCTTAAGGTTGCATTCGTAACTGAAAAATGTCTTATGGTTATCCTTAGCTTGGGAGGCTGTTTTTGCCTTAGAGTCAGCTCTGGTGGACTTGATTTGCCCCTGAGCTGCTATTTCAGACTGATGAGTGAGTGTTTGTTTTATTTGTTAGGCATAGCCCTTTCTATTTTTGGACAGGATTTTCTTCCTTTTGTTGCACAACCTATTTTATACGGGGGGGGGGGGGGGGTCACCAAGGAGGCTTGATTTTGTAGTTTGTCCTAATTTTTTGGGGGTTGGTATTACTATTTCTGTGCAGTCATTTACATGCTTGTGCATGGTTTCTGTTGCATAGGCCATGCTGTTCTCTGAGTTTGGGGTGGGGGAAACTTGGACTTTAGCTATGCCATCACTTAGTAGGAAGTATTTAGCCTCAGAAAAGGTCCTAGAGGTTCTGGGGTTTGCTGGGAGTTTGGGCTTTATATTTATTTCAAGGGTAATCTGATCTGATCTGATCTGACCAGCGAGGACATTACACTAGGGGGGGTGTGCAACATTCCCTCATATTTGTGAATACCAGATCCAGGGTGTTTGCACTCCTAGTAGGTGTGCAGACTAGCTATTCCTGGGTGTTTACATTGACAAAATCAGGAAATCTTTGAGTCTGCATGTTAGTGGTTGCATATGTATCCCAGTTTATGGTTGGATAGTTGAAATCACCCATGAATATGGTGTTGGGCTGAATGGTGGGTAACTCCCGTACATTCAAGTATGTTGTATGGTTATCTTGGATCAGACTGGGACCTGTAGCTAGCAATGATGTGGTATGGGACTTTACCTAAGGCTAGTTGGACATGAAGTAGCTCGTGTGTCATATTGTTTGACCAATCTTGAAGTGTGCTTTACTTTTTATCTAGATTGATACACCTTCCCTCTTGGCCCTTCCTGTGCAGTAGCTGGTCTAAATGTGTGTAAGGCATTATAGCCCTGCATAGCTGTGGTGCCTTCCACAGCTTTAAACCATGCTTTAGTGACAACACAGATGTTAACACACTCCGGGGTGAGGAATGCTTCCGTGGAATGGAGCTTCTTTTTGAGACTCCTAGCATTGAGCAGTAACAACTTTAATTTATCTCAGGTAAAATTTTCTATGCTGAAAGGTTTTAGATCGGCATTGCCTGAAAAAGAAACTATAGGGGTGGGTAATGTTTTTTGCCTCTATCTGAAAGCCTACTGGGGACAGGTGCAGGCCATTCCTAGCAAAGCAGTGTGGTCTCTCAATCATGTCCTTTCAAGACAGCAAATGTTGGACCCCCTTAGAATAACACAAAGCCAGTTGTTAAAGTCAGTCATTTTCTGTTTATATTATGGTATCATCCTTGGAGAAAGTAAGTAATGTGCCACTGTGCATTGGGCTACACAGTGGTGCAGGGTTTAGTGTTGTCACCTCACAGCAAAGAGGTTCTCCAGTTCAATTCTTGGCTGTGGTGCTTTCTGTACAGAGTCTGCATGTCCTCCCTGCATTCGTGTGGGTTTCCTCCAGGTGCTCCGGTTTCCTCCCACATTTCAGAGACATGCATTTGGAGTCTTTCTCCCCACACGTCCAGTGAAAGTGGGCTCTGTCGCAGTCAAGCTTTCCGTTAAACAAATGTGAAATAAAGTAGCATGCTGCTCACTGCTAGGCTCTTACCTGCCTGGGGCACACAATGTAAAAGCTGTATTATGTCTCTGTTCATATAGTCCAAGGAGGTATGTCTCAGGTCATTAAAACTCACATTGACTACTCACATCGTCTATGACAGTCATACTGGTAATTGTGGTTCAATGTCCCTGAGTGCATTTGTGATCTTGCAGATTCTTGCCCCTGATGGGCAGCTGACTGTGACTCTTCCCTGCTCAGCCTGGTGATGGGACATTAGTGTGTCTCTCAATAGATTCTTCATTGACCATTATATTGAGTTGTGTGGTAGTTTGCTTTAAGGGCTTAAAGACTGAGACATTATGAGATGAGGTTGTGTGTGTCCTGGAGAGTGTTGTCTTTGTAGAGTGTTTGAAAGGTTGCTGAGGACAGAGTATTGGATGCCTTTGAGATTTTCGCAGACAGCATTTAAGAGCCTCAGCAAATGTGAGGTTGTGTCTGATCCATAGTAGGTGTAGTAGCTGTCTGTGTTACTGGCAACCATTTTGGAGATATCAGTGTCTGTATGTGAGAGCTTTGCCTCCAAAGACATAGTGTAATTACATCTTTCGCATACTATGTCAGTCTGCTTAAGAATAAGGTTTTTGCAGGTAAACATGAGACAATTGCTACATTGTCTCAGAGGATCCCCATTTCCACCAGGATGGCTACAGAAGCAATAGGAAAATGCATGTCCATGGCTACGTATCCTCTTTTTTGTGATCTATGAGAAGCATTGCAAGAGGGGATGTTCATCTTGTTACCCTGCTGCAGTCATCACACTTGGGTTATCCTGCCGTCAGGCGGTCCCGCAGTCGGCCCGAATTCCAAAGTCTTGGTCCGGCGTCGGTTGCTGTCGCTTCTTCCTTGACGTCAGTGCGCCAGGGGTATATAAGAGGCATCCGACGCCATTTTCTTCAGTCTTTCTTGCCGCGCGGTGCCCGAAGCAGAAGCAGTTCGCAAGTGCCTGTCGGCCGACTCCTGAGATTTTCGATTTTGAATTTCAGTCCGAAGTCTTCAATAAAGCTAAGTACCCCGTTGGGGAAAATTTTCTTGCCTCAGTCCGATGTCAGAAAAAGTTAACAACTGCATTTCTTGTGGGAAGCAAATACCTCATAAGGACTTCCATTCCTATTGTATTCCTTGCCTAGGCCCAGACCACGATGTCACAGGTTGTCGGTTTTGCGCTAGGTTTAATAAACGCACTATCAAATGCCATTTTGACTTCACACGGCATTATTTTGGTAGGAAATTTAATTATATCATGCCGTCGAAACAGCCGACGACCGCAATTCATAAAAAACGCAAGGATAAGAACAGGCAGCCTAGGAATAAGCCAGACCCCGAAGCCTCAGCTGGGCCTGTCGCCGGTTCTCCGGTTTTCAGTGAGGCGCCTACGCAGCCCCTGACGACCGCAGAGCTGGAACCCCAGACAGCTGCCGACTCCCAAGCGGAGTCTACTAGGCCAACACAGCCATCTGCCGACACCGGAGCAGAATTAGGCATCGGTGCAGAGGAAACACCTTCGGTTGCAGAAGGTGTCTTCAGACCGACTACACTCACCATTAAATCTTATGCTGAGCTTAAAACTCCTTTAAAGCCTAAGAAAACTGTTCATCAGTCTACAGGTCAAGGCCCCATGCCTAAGAAACAGATGCTTAAGATGGCTGAAGATTTAATTACCCTTATCAGGGGTTCCCATCCCCCTCCTGATAAAAGACCAAGACAAGAGGAGGATTATACATCCTCTAACCAGGTTTCTCTCTCCTCAGACTCTTCTGAGGAACAGGATTACACTTTTCCACCTTATGAGGATTCTGATGCTGAAGACTGTATTCCCTCAGCATCTCCCCCTGAAGACTACTCCTTTGGGGAAACATTACATACCATGAGGGAACATTTCCACTGGGAAGGCCAGGATTACTCAGATTCTAAGAAAAGGCTCAGAGAGTTACTTTTATTACCCCAGCACAGACCTCTTGCTATCCCTTCTGTTTTAGATATTGTGGATGATGTCTACTTGGAGTCTAGTTTAAATCCAGACTCTCTACCTCCTGCTCCAGCCAAACCAGACAGATACTACAGAGTACCTGACTCACACAAATTCCTTTATAAAAGCCCTATAGCTGACCCAGAAACCATATCCCAGGGTCCTAAGGGAACAAAAGCTTATATGGCTAAAAATCCTGTGCCTTCTGAAAGAGATTCCAGAGCCCTAGATAGATGGGGAAAGAAAATATACACCTCTGCAACTCTGGCTATGAGAGCATTAAATTGCCAGTTTCACATGTTGAAATATCAACAATTCCTGATGTCTCAGTTAAAACAAAAAATGAGCACACATTCAGAACAGCCTGAATTCAAGGAAATGCAGGATCTGTTGCATGCAGCTGAACAGGTGGGCAAACATACTTTACGATGCGGATTTGATTCATTGGAAGCATCCTGTAGAGCAGCTGTTACTGGCTCTGTCATTCATAGACATGCTTGGTTAAAAGAACAAACCCTCCCTGACCATGTTAAAGCAAAATTATTAGATGCACCTTTACAACAAGATGTATTATTTGGTGTCAAAGCAGAAGAGGTTTTAAAGAAAATGGAGGATAAGGCTAAATCTATGCAAACGGTCAAGGATTTCTTGCAGGTACAACCCCCTCGCTTCAGCAGAAATTGGCCAACAAAAAATTGGTCCTTTCCAGCTTCAGACAGATCACAGAGGGCAAATACAGACGCCCTAGGGGCAGAGGTCAGTTACAGGGCCCTTACAAACCTCGCCAATGGGGTTCTGCTACCCAGAAAGGAGGAGAACACAGGCCCCAATCTAGCAGAAGGCAGACACAATGACTCTATCCTCAAACTACCAAGCAAATCTCTCCTGGCAACACCCTTGGGAGGAAAACTAGCATTTTTTGCAGACAACTGGCACATCATTACAAAAGACAAATGGGTTCTAAAAATTGTCTCTCAAGGATACAGATTCCACTTTCATACCTTACCAAGGATCAAAGGAATGCCAAACCTGCCACCAAATCAATGGGCAGAGGCAGAAAAACAAATTACAGCCCTCATGAACATGAGAGCCATTCAACAGGTACCTACACAGAAACAAGGACAAGGATTTTACTCAAGACTCTCTTCCTAGTTCCAAGAAAGGACAAAGCATGGAGACCCATTCTGGATATTTCAAATCTGAACACCTACCTGCAAGTGCCAAAATTCAAGATGCTAACACTACAGCAGCGTCTTCCCATGCTGGGCAAGAATGCTTGGCTAGTCACTTTGGACCTCAAGGAGGCATACCTGCATGTCCCTATCAGACAAAATTGCAGAAGATACCTCCGCTTCATTACAGGTTCAACGCATTATCAATTCTCTGCACTGCCCTTTGGCTTATCTACTGCGCCCAGGGTCTTCACAAAATGCCTGGCACCAGTAATTGCATACTGCAGACAAAGAGGAATTCAAATATACCCATACCTGGACGACTGTCTTATTCGAGCAGAAAGCAAGGACATTCTTTTACAGCATCTGGCATTTGTCAAACACCTCCTAAGTTGCCTAGGGTACACAGTAAATGAAAAGAAATCAAAACTAGTGCCCTCACAAAACACAATATTCCTGGGTGCCAGCTTGAATACAACCGCCCAGATGGCTTATCTCACGCCAGACGAACAATGACAGCTGTTTCAATATTCCAAAATAATGGCAACAAAGACCCAACTCCCTGCAAGAAAAATTCTGCAGGCCTTGGGATTCATGACATCTTGCATACTACTAATACCATTTGCAAAACTGCATATGAGGAAATTACAATGGTACCTGAAAAGTGTATGGATTCAGCACAGCCGCAGCTTGGAAACAATGATTCCACTCATTCCCTGCCTTCAACAGGAGTTTCTATGGTGGGCACAGGCATGTCATCTCAACAAAGGTCAGCCTTTCACCTTACCCACAGCCAGGCAAACTATGACAACGGATGCATCGGACTATGGCTGGGGAGCACACATGGCAGGACAGTGCATTCAGGGCAAATGGACTATAGATCAGAGACACCTGCATATCAATCAAAAAGAAATGCTAGCAGTGCAGAATGCCCTAACAACTTTCAAGGACCTTCTACATCCAGGACAACTACTTATAAGTACAGACAATACCACAGTTATGTGGTACATAAACAAGCAAGGGGGCACACATTCCTACCCTCTATGCAGGCAAGCAATGACCTTGTGGAACACTGCAATGTCTTACCAGGTTCAATTACAAGCACAATTCCTGCCAGGAAAGAAAAACACATTGGCAGACGACCTAAGCAGAAACATCATGGATCCACACGAATGGAAACTAGATCAACAAGCATTTGCAATGATAGCTCAAAGATGGGGACGCCCATACATAGATCTGTTTGCAAGCCCCCACAACCACCAACTTCAAAAATTTTGCACAAGGACCTTCCATCCACTAGCGTGGAAAGTGGACGCCCTCTCATTCAGTTGGAAAACATTAACAGTGTATGCCTTCCCTCCACTGCCTCTTCTAGCAAAGGTACTACTGAAAGTCAAATTAGAGAGGCCACAAATGATTCTCGTTGCACCAGACTGGCCACACCAACATTGGTATCCAATTTTAAGGAACATGGCCCAGGACCCACCATGGATTTTGCCACAAATTCCTCACCTGCTCACCCGGCGAGACAATCTGATACTACACAGCCAGCTCAAGACTTTAAACTTGGCTGCATGGCAAATTACCTGAACAACCAGCCAACACCTTTATCCAAAGCTGTTATGGATGTCATTCTGGAGGCCAGGAGGCCCAGCACCAGAAAAGCCTACTCAGACAAATGGAAAAGATTTTGCGCCTGGAACCAGGCTAAAGGCCTAAATCCCCTGGAGCCGAACATTCCTCAGATTCTACAATATTTAACTGAGATGTTACACAAAGGACTTTCCTTTTCATCTATTAAGATCCACGCCTCAGTAATTTCAGCTCATTATAGCACGGATCCTCCTTTATTTTCACATCCACTCCTAAGACAGTACCTCAGAGGGGCTAAGAACTTAAGACCACCAAGGAGAGCTCCAACACCTACTTGGGATCTCAACTTTGTCCTGGAAAAGCTTACACTGCCGCCCTTTGAGCCAGCTTTTTCAACTGATTTAAAATTTCTTTCATGCAAAACTGCCCTACTTCTAGCAATAACCTCAGCTAGAAGAGTCTCAGAGCTACAGGCACTAATGGCAGTGGAACCTTTCCTCATTTTTCATCAAGAAAGAGTTTCTCTATGAACTAATCCTTCCTTTATGCCAAAGGTGGTATCCAGTGTGGCCTTAAACCAAACCATTCACTTGCCCACCTTCTTCCCAAATCCTCAGAACAAAGGAGAAAGACTCCTGCACTCTTTGGACATTCACAGGCAATTACGTTACTACTTGGATAAAACTAAGGCTTTCAGAAAAACTGACCAGCTCTTTGTAGCCTATGCTATAGGATCACAAGGAAAAGCTATCTCAAAACAGACCATTTCTAAATGGATAGGACATTGCATATGTTTCTGCTACACACATCATGGGAAACCCAATGCTAACATTAGGTCCCACTCCACCAGAGCTACAGCTACATCAGCAGCCTTTCTCAGGGGAGTGCCAACCAAGGATATTCTGGAAACTGCTACTTGGAGTTCAGTGCACACCTTCACCAAACACTATCACTTATTTCTTTACTCTAAAACTAGAGCTGGTTTTGCCACTGCAGTTTTGCAGGGCCTACTAGCTTCTTCTAACCCTGTTTGACTCCACCTCCCCTCCTTAGCTTTGGGATTCAACCCAAGTGTGATGACTGCAGCAGGGTAACACGATGAACATAGTACAGTTTTGTACCTACCATGAATGTAGATGTTTGAGTGTTCACCCTGCTGCAGTCCAGGTTACCCTCCCTCCATCCCCTCGAAACTAGCTGAACTTATCTGTACCACTTTATCCTATTCTACCTCTGTGGTGTATTTGCTTCTACCCAAGGGTTTTGTTTTATTTTTATATAGCTATATGTACATATATTTATTTATATATATTTTGCCTACCTTTTGGGGGCACCTGACATCTGGGGCAAGAAAAACTGAAGAAAATGGCGTCGGATACCTCTTGTATACCCCTGGCGCACTGACGTCAGGTAAGAAGCGACAGCAACTGACGCCGGACCAAGACTTTGGAATTCGGGCCGACTGCGGGACCGCCTGACGGCAGGATAACCCAAGTGTGATGACTGCAGCAGGGTGAACACTCGAACATCTACATTTATGGTAGGTACAAAACTGTACTTTTGTGACTAAATTTGGAGTTGTTAGGTTGGGGAGAGAGAGGTCTAGGATTGATGTAAAACAACACTCTTGGGGTAATGCTTCTTAGTGGAAAAGCTAGCTGCTGTACATTCTCAGAGGAATTTTATGTGGAAAATTACAGTGCCTGTGTCTATATGAGGCACTGCAACCTACTTCTGCACAGCTCAGTAGATGTTATAGGAGATGAGCTAAAGGGGAATCCAATCAGTAAATAGTAAAAATGCAGTAAAAGTGTGTGTGTGTGTGTGTGTGTGTGTGTGTGTGTGTGTGTGTGTGTGTGTGTGTGCATATCTATAGCTATCTATCACTTTGTCTGTGTATATAGATGTGTATATATATATATATATATATATATAGATATATATATATATATATATCTAGAATATCTTTCTATTGCTTTTTATGTGTGTGTGTGAGTATGTATGCTACAAGACTTAAGTCCCCAGAGTTAGTTAAATACAGACAGCAAAAATGCAATGGAAATATAATAAGTAAGGCTCAACTCCTGCAGCAGTTTACAATTTTCTCACTGTTGTGAGACTGATACTACAAGGCTAAGACCCCAAGACCAAGGAAAATATAAGCAGTAAAAATGCGTTCGAAATTAAATAAATAAGGCTCAAATCCTGCAGCAACTCTGAATTCTCCCACTACTGTAAGGATACTACCAGGCTAAGGTCCCAGAATAAGTTAAAATGCAAACAGTTGATGTTTGGTTAAAAAAAGGAAAAATGCAGAAAAGAACGATACACAATTCACATTAACAACTGAAATATTGCAGTGTGCACTAATTGAAATAGGGTAATACGAAACAGAGGCTAACTCAAGCTTGGAGTCTAATTGGAGTGATATTGCTAGGGTTAGACATTTGACTAATAGACAGTTGCCTCTGATTCTTGTAAGTTGTTATTCTGTGGCCTTCCTCATTCTTTTATCAAAGTTCATCTTTCAGCCATTACTGCTCCTCTGCCCTTGGACCCTCCCCTTTCCACCTGTCCTCAAGTCAGGCAGTTTTGAAAAGGTTTTACATGTCTGCCCACGTAGTAGAAAAGAAATGGCTCCTCCTTGGGATCTTAATTTTGTGCTTGAAAAGTGAGACACTTCTTCCATTTGGACAAGCTTATCTGGCTGATAAAAGGTTCTTAACATGGAAAACTGTGCTACTTACTACTCTGATATCTGCAAGATGAGTATCTGAATTCATAAGGTCTTATGGTTAGTCAGCCTTAACTCATTTTCCATAAGGACATCAGACACTGTTATAAGGGTACTGTTGTTGATAATGTATTGTCATCTGCCATCATGTCTCCACAGTAGTTTGGAAAGCGCACTCGATCCAAAGAATTCTTAATTCCCCTTTATTCATATCTTATCAGACCCATTTTTCAATGTAATGCACCTTTTCGTGTGTATTTATCTAAAAATATCACATGACTTGAGAGACTTCAGATATTTATAACTAAAAGATCAGTGGCCTCAAAAAATGTTAGTTGTCAGATGAGACTGGCAGCCCTTTCTCTGTACTCACTCTCATACAGACTCCTCCCTGGAGAGCTATTTCTAGCCTTTTGTGTCATGAAAGATTCAACCCTATTTGGTCTCCTATTCCTCCTCAGAAGTAATGGTACATCAAGTACTTGGTTAAAGGAGCTAAACCTTCATCAGCAGATAAGTAAGACATGTCGGCATGATATATTACTATCCAATTGTATCCCTTTCACTACATGTCAAACAGAGTAGCACCCTTGCCACCTTCAAGGTTAACCTCGATAATTGGATCGGCAGCCTTTCCCTTTCCTGGTGTGTCTTGTCTTGCCCTCCTTGAGGCTAGAAGGAAGTTTTGAATAAGGTTTTTTGCCTGGGCTTGAAATGATTTACAGACCAGTTGCCTAGTACTTGCCTGTGAACCTAAGAACACTGCTTCTTTGAGAGCTAATCCTTTTACGCCTAAAATGTTTTTAAAAATTACTTACTTTTGATGTCCACAGGCAGCTTAGATACTATTTATATACAACTCCCCATGCCATCACTAGGGAACAGGTCCTTCATGGTCTCTGTAAGGCCAATGACCTGTCAAGGCCTCCGGAATTGCTTTTTAACTGTAGCCTTCAAATCGGCTTTGTGCTTCATGAATGGGGAACAGCAACAGTCATCCCTGTGCACAAAAGTGGGCCATCTACAGATCCTGGCAACTACAGATCCAGGAGAGGCTGACGCAGACAAACAACTGGTGTCAGAGCCATGGACTAAAACTAAATGCCAGGAAATGCATAATAGTATCCTTCAGGAAGTCCTCCACCCTTGTAACTATCATATTGACAACACACCCCTTAAAGTTGACCCAGTAGTCAGCGACTTATGGACACACACAGCTAGTAATCTAGCCTTTGACCATCACATGCCTGCAGTAGTGAGGAAATTATTCTATGTTGTGCAACTTATAAACAAAGGTATGGCATCCAAGTCCAAGGAAGTCATTGTTCCACTGTGTTCTCCATTCATCAGACCTATCATTCAGTACAGTGCCCCCTTTTGTATGTACCTAACCAGACATATCGAACAAATGGAACGGCCACAGAGGTTCCTCACTAAAAGAATACAGAGCTTAAGTAAAATGTCCTATTATTTATTTTATTTACATTTGATTACCCAGTAGTGTCCAACTGGGCCAGTGGCCCATTTTCAGCGGAGACCTGGGGAGAAGAGCTCCAGTTACAAAATGCATAATATGTAAAGTGACATTTTAGAGAAGGTACAAATAATACTAACCGCGATTAAAAAAAATTACATGCAGATAAACACAAAATTAATATATCAGAGAATTATAAACACAAGTAATGATCATCAGTACAAAATAAAAAAAAAACATTTTTTTTGTGTATGCATATCACTCAGCGGATAGTAGAAGGCAGATTGCAAGGCTACAAGAGTCCAAGAGAAAGAGTATATAAGGATAATGAAAGGCAAGTATGAAATAATTTAGCCTGGAGATGTGCAGGAGTATAGCCAATAATTAGAGAGAGAGAGTCTTTTAGCAAGACCGTCTCAATGCCCTATACCTGTATTCTGTCTCCTACAGGCTTTTGAGGGGTGATCTGTGCCTGGCATAGAGGGCATTGTCAGTCCCCACTCTGATGGACCTCCTGCACGTCCGCAAAACAAACAGCACCAGGATTACCTATTCCAAAGACTTAACCTTGCCTGCGATATAAATAAGACCTGCTGGAGAGACAGGGTAATCTCTGGAATACACATCTATCTCTGGAACAGGCTTCCCATCCATTTGAAGCATAGTTGCCCCCTAACCCAATCAACTACAACTTGGACAATTGGATGGAGAACAGGAAATTCATTCCTGGTTTGGCACCTATGTCTGTAATGGACAGAGGTAACCCGTTAATGGTTAATCTCCCAGTCCCCTGCTTGTAAATGGTTCATCTCCCAACCCTCTGCTTACACTTATCAACGGTATCAGAACTTGTCAGAGATTTGGGATGCATGGCTAGGCTTAAAAAGGCCCTTGTGGTTGTTAGCCTAGTAAACACCTATGAAACTAGACAGGACTAAACCCTCCAAAGCAGATTAGCTGTTTGTCTGCTTTGACACTGGTTGTCCTTTTTCTTACCCTCATGGGAGACCGTCTGCAGGTTGTCATCTCGTTATTTTTCCTGCCATGCTCACCATAACAAGCCACTTCCAGGCATGTCTCAGGGCACATTCTAACAGGTGTTTGGCTTCATCTGCAGCTTTTTGGAAAGAAGTGGAATCTAGAAGTATTCCTGAGGCAGCAACTAGGCCTTCCGGATACATTTTCGCAAAGCATCACAAACTGAATTCCTTTCCAGGTCCAAGAACTATTCTTCAGGGGTTGCTTTATGCTTGAATTCCTCCGCCTCCTCCGTGTATAAGCTGTAGTAATCTATCCATATAGTGTAGGCTACTGCAACAGTGATATGACTGTTGAACATGGTACAGTCATATAAGTAAAGTTACTGTTAACAGTTGATGTTCTAATAGATCACATCTGCAGCAGCAATCTGTTCCCACCAGCCCCCCACTTACTTTTTTGTATACATCACCAGAGTGGGATTATATGTACCCCACTTTATATAGTTATGTATTTATTTATTTATTTGGTTGTTCCTTCATTAATATTTTTCCTTTCAGGGCTGTGGCCTCCCTTCTTGGGGCAGGAAAGTTCTGAAGCTTTTGGCACCCAACCTACCTCTTGTATGGCTCTACTCAAGCCAGTGGCAGTTTAGACACGTGGAAGGTGACCTGGCACTTTGAAATCTGGCCAGTGGTCATATTCTAGGCAAGGATATAACCCTTACAGCTTATGGTACTGCAACAGTGATGGTAAGTTTACTTTTACAACTGCATTTTCTTTACTACCTTCACCGCCTCTTTTCTTTTACAACCTGTTCTTCCTGCTTCACTTCCATTATTAAACTTAAATCAAACTCTGATGAGCATTCTTCTATAATTTTGTTTAGTTTTATACTGTTTAACTTTTTACATATTATTTTACTACAGTTTCTAATACTATGCCCTTTTTCCTGACTAAAAATTACAGTAAATTTATCTTGTACAAGTTCTGTTGCTGTTATCTGTTCTTAATTTTAACAGCACATTCTTTTATACTCCAGTGTAAAGTACAAAAAAAAATTCTGCCCCTCCTACGTGTTTCTTGTCGATTAGTTTTTAGTTCCAAAGTTTGTTAGGGACTCAACAGCTACATTTAAATATTTGAAAATCATTCATCATAGTCTCTGGATCAGATAAAACATTACATGCCTGTGCAACCAAGTCATTATGTTGTTTATGGCCACATTTTCATTCTTCATTGTTAATGTCACTTTAACTGAAGGTTGTGATACTGGCCCTGTTTGGAAACAAGACACTTTTATGTTTGTTTAACCGTTCTTATTGTTCTCAGAAATGTTCCAGCAAGTTTAAAGATTTAAAGCTCACCTCAGATGCAGATGTTCTTCGTGTTTCACTGTTGCAGTCATCACATTTGGGTTATCCCTGCCAGGGTAGCCCTCGGCCAGCCAAAATACCAGAGACTTAATATTTCTGCTTCGGTTGCTGTCGATGAGGACTGACGGCAGGTCATCAGTAGTATAAAGTAAAGCAGACGACGTCATTACATCAGTCTTTCTTGCCGTGGAACCCAAAGCAGAAGCATTTTGCACAAGTGCCGGTCAGCCACTACCTGAGTTTTTGTCTCCGAATTGAAGTTGAGTTCTTCTAAAGCTAATTACCTCATTGGGGATCCTTTTATCTTGCACTAACCGATGTCAGAAAAAAGTTAATAATTGTCTTGCCTGTGGAAAGGAAATAGCACACCGAGACTGCCATTCTTACTGCGTCATTTGTTTAGGCCCAGACAACGACGTCCCCCGTTGTCACTTCTGTGCTTTGTTCAACGCCAGAACTATCCATCGTCAGGCCCTTATTGTAGCCAGATATTTTCATTTACAGTCCTCGAATTCCTATATGGCTTTGGTAAGCCATCCAACAGCAGATCTTCCAAAAAATGTAAAGATAAAGACAGAGACAGAACGCACAGGTCCAGACCTAATGACGATGCTTCTGTAAAGCTAGTCATCAGTCCTTCAGTACTCAGTGAGGTACTTTTGCAGCCCCTGATCAGTTGATTCACAGGCCGATATCGAAACCATTTCAGAGTCCGGTATGCAGCAAAACTCTTCTTCGACTAAGGATCCTGCGGTCGTCTATACCTTGGATGGGTCCTGAGCCGCTGAGCAGGCACTCGCTTCCGAGGAAGTCCTTCACACTACCGAATCTCGACACAAACTGACATCTTTTTTCGTGACTACTATTCTTTCAAAAACAACCAAGTTTCTTAGGCTCTGGTTCTGAACCACACCCAAGAAATCGACGACCCACTCTGTCTCAAATGCTTAAAATGGCGGAAGACTTTATCATGCTGATCAGTGGAAGCCAGGCTACCCCCTCAAAAAGGAAAAGAGATCTGTCCCCTGTAGTTTTGTCTGAACAAGAGTCAGATGAATCTGATGCATCTGACTATGAAGACATGCAACCCCTATCCACGTATGAGGATTCTGATGCAGAGGATGCCATACCTTCAGCCTGTCCCCAGAGGAATTTTCCTTTGAGAAAACCCTGCATACTTTAAGGGAGCATTTCCAGTGGGAGAGTCAGGACTACCCTCAGTCTAAAAAGAGCCTCAGGGAGTTCCTAGATCTTCCGCAGCACAGACCCTTGGCCATTCCTCCAGTCCTAGATGTTGTGGAGGATGTTTTCCTTGAATCCAGCTTGACTCCTGGCGCCCTACCTCCTGCTCCCAGAAAACCAGACAGGTACTACAGAGTCCCTGACTCACACAAATATCTTTTTAAAAATCCAACAGCTGACCCTGAGGTCCTTTCTCAAGGGCCAAAATGGATTAAAGCAACCTCTGCTAAGAATCCCACCCCCTCAGACAGGGATTTCCGAGCATTGGACAGATGGGGTAAAAAAAGCATTCACCTCAGCTACTTTTGCTATCAGGGCACTAAATTGTCAGTTCCATATGCTGAAATATCAGCAGCATACCTTGGAACTCCTTAAACAAAAAATGTCTTCCTTTCCTGCTTGGGCAGAATGTAAAGATTTACAAGACTTAATGCATTCTGCAAGTCAAGTAACTAAACACACTTTGCACTGTGGGTTTGATGCCCTAGAAGCTTCTTGCAGGGCAGCAGTCACTGGATCTGTCATTAGAAGACATCCATGGCTTAAGGAACAACCCCTGCCAGACCATGTCACATCTAAATTGTTGGATGCTCCCTTGCACAAAAATAATTTATTTGGCACCAAGGCAGAAGAGGTCTTAAAGAAGATGGAAGAAAAAGCAAAATCTATCAAACAGTTAAGGATTTATTACAGGTCCCGCCCCCTAGGTTCAGCAGGCATTGTCCCTTCAAGCACTAGTCCTTTCCTGCTCTGAGTAAAAACACCCAGCCTAGGCCCCGTGGAAACAGCCCCCTCCCCCCCAGACAGCAGCCCCAGGGAATGCAGAGGTCTAAGCAGTGGACTAACTCCTCTTCAAAACCAGGGAGTTCTAAGCCTCCCCCTTTATGGTAAGAACTCACAATGACTCACCCCCGCCCACCTTCACTTACACTTAGGAGGAAAATTCTCCTTTCACTCAAGCATCTGGGCCATCATTACCAAGGACCAATGGGTTCTGGACATTGTGTCTAAGGGATACAAATTTTCCTTCCAGCCCTTCCAACCCCAAAAGGGTTCCCAGATCTACCACCAAATCAGTGGGCAGAGGCTCAAAAGGAAATCCTTTCCCTGTTCTCTATGAGGACAGTATAGCATGTTCCTGCAGAGCAGATAGGCCAAGGCTTATAATCCAGACTTTTTCTGGTGCCCAGAAAAGTGGGCACCTGGCACCCCATCCTCGATCTATCCATTCGAAACACCTTCCTGGTGATCCCAAAATTCAAAATGCTCACCCTCCAGCAGCTGCTATCCATGCTCTCTAAAGATGCTTGGCTAGCCACCCTACATCTAAAAGAGGCCTACCTCCATATTCCTATCAGCGAATCATGCAGGAAATACCTCCGCTTCAGAGCAGGATCTCAACACTTTCAGTTCTCTGCACTTCCCTTTGGCTTATCTACTGCTGCAAGAGTTTTCACAAAGTGTCTGGCTCTGGCCATTGCCTTTTGCAAAGAAATATTCAAATTTACCCATACTTAGACGACTGCCTTATTCAGGCAGACAGCCAGGAACAGCTGCTCAAGCACCTGGCCTCTGTAAAGACCCTACTAACCTCCCTAGGGTACACAATTAACAAAAAGAAATCCAAAAAGGTGCCCACCCAAAGGATAATATTCTTGGGAGCAAGTCTGGATACAGCATCCCAGATGGCATACCTTACAGCAGAGAAACAAATTTTCCTGACAGCTTGTTTCTCTCAACTAGCCACCAGGCCCCAGCTTTCTGCAAGGAAGGTCCTGCAAGCTCTGGGGTTCATGGTATCTTGCATACTACTCATTCCATATGCCAGACTGCAGATGAGGAAACTTCAATGGTACCTAAAGAGCCTATGATGTCGACACTCTCAAGACCTGAAAACTATTCTACCTATAATTCCTTGCCTCAGAAAGGATTTTCTTTGGTGCACAACAGCATGCTGCCACAACAAGGGACAACACTTCTCCCCATCTCCCGGACACCCAGACCTTCACCACAGATGCGCCAGGCTATGCTTGGGGTGCACACCTGGATGGCAGGTGCATACAGGGCCAATGGAGCCCACAGCAATTCTCTCTGCACATCAGTCAAAAAGAGATGATGGCTGTGCAGAGAGCCTTGTTAGTTTTCAACCCCTTCTCTCTCCAGGAGTTCTCTTGATCAAAACAGACAACGCCACTGTCATGTGGTACATCAGCAAGCAGGGAGGGACTCACTCCTACTTTCTGTGCAGGCTGGCCATGAAACTTTGGCTCACAGCCTCTAACATGCATCTATACCTGTTAGCACAATTCCTATCAGGCTCTCTCAACTCTCTGGCAGACCAATTAAGCAGAAACCTTCTGGACCCACATGAGTGGCAAATCAACAGAAGTACCTTCACCCTAATAACTCAGAAATGGGGAACCCCCAAACGTCAGCCTGTTTGTCTCCCACACCAACCATCAGCTCAGCAAATTCTGCACCAGGGAGCATCACTGCATGGCTTGGAAAATGGATGCCCTGTCCTTCCCCTGGGTCAATCTATCGGCCTATGCCTTTCCTCCCCTACCTCTCATCCCCAGGGTACTGCTCAAAATAAGGGAGGAAAAACCAAGGACCATTCTTATAGCTCCAGACTGGCCCCGACAACACTGGTACTCCTTGCTTCTCAGCCTGTCCCCGCTGCCTCCGTGGCATCTTCCTCAGATTCCAAACCTCCTGACCCAAAGGGAAGGGGAATTCATGCATCCCCAATTGCAGACACTCAATTTGGCAGCTTGGCTTATTCCCGAACCCATCTCCCATCCTCAGTAAACAGGTTCTGGATGCTGTCCGTGAGGCCAGACATCCTAGCACCAGAAAGTCTTATGCAGATAAATGGAAAAGGTTCTGCACCTAGATCCAGGCTAAGGGAGCAAATGTGGCACAGCCCTCCATCCCTCTCATCCTGGATTACTTAGCTGACCTGTTACACAGTGGTCTCTCTTTCTCCTCTATAAAAATTCATGCCTCTGCTATTTCTGCTTATTTTCCCCACTGAGTAGCCCCTTTTCTCACACTGTTTGATCAGATAGTTCCTCAGAGGGGCTAGCAACTTGAGGCCCTCCAGAAGGGCACCAACACCAGCTTGGGACCTTAACTTTGTCTTGGAAAAGCTCACCCTGCCCCCTTTCAAACCAGCTTCTTTTGCAGAGCTAAAATTTCTCTCCTGGAAGACAACATTCCTTCTGGCCATCAATTCAGCCAGAAGAGTCTGTGAGCTGCAAGCACTCATGGCTGTGGAACCCTTCATCATCTTCCATAAAGACAGAGTGTCCCTCAGAACTAACCCATCCTTCATGCCCAAGATGGTGTCCAGTGTGGCTCTCAACCATTCCATTCATTTGCCCACCTTCTTTCCTAATCCCCAGAATAAGGGGGAAAGGATTCTTCACTCTCTAGATGTGCACAGACAGCTCAGATTATGTCTGGACAGGACTAAATCCTTCAGAAAGTGTGATCAGTTGCTGGTTAGCTTTGCTGCAGGGGCAGAAGGCAAAGCCATCTCCAAGCAAAACATTTCCATATGGATAGCACACACTCCACCAGAGCAGCCTCCACCTCTGCAGCTTTGCTCAGAGGAGTCCCCACCAGGGGCATCCTGGAGGCTGACATCTGGACATCTGTTCACACTTTTACCAAGCATTACCACCTGCCTCTCTTCTCCAAATCCAGGGCAGGGTTTGCCTCTGCAGTCTTGCAGGGCATCCTAGCCAGCCCCTAGTTTCCTTGACTGCCTCCACCCATTTTCTCAGCTTTGGGAATCTACCCAAATGTGATGACTGCAACAGTGAAACACAAAGAACATAGTACAGTTGTGTACCTACCATAAATGTAGATGTTCGAGTATATTCACTGTTGCAGTCCTGGTTTCCCTCCCTCCATCACCCTTATTCTCTTTTTCCTTTTACTACCATCCTTCCTTGTTGTTCTCCATTCCTTACAAGGGACATATTGGTATTTATTTTCCACTGGTGGGGTTCTTCCACCTAAACCTGGCCTCTTACTTTGGGGGCTCCTGACAGGTTAGGGCAAGAAAAACTGATGTTATAGTGTCGGCTGCCTTACTTTATACTACTGACGACCTGACGTTAGTCCTCAAGCAACAGCAACCGATACAGAAATACTAAGTCTCTGGTATTCGGGCCAGCCGAGGGCTACCCTGGCAGGGATAACCCAAATGTGATGACTGCAACAGTGAATACACTCGAACATCTACATTTATGTTAAGTGTGCACAACTGTACGTTTTCATCAGCTGTCATAAAGTGAAGCATTCCTTCCGCACAGAACATCAGAGGTTCATTAAGACATCTTTTATAACAAAACTTTGTCAGATTCTTTCTCTCAAACTTGAATAAACTTAGGAGACAAACTTTTTGTGCCTGCACAGTTGCCCCAGATGTTACCCAGTCATTAAAAGTAACTTTAAGAATTTTCAATTAGATTGACGTGATTCTGACCTTCTGAGTTCCTCCAACACTTGTTGCAATGTTTCTCTGCCCTTTGATATCCATTTCCTGTACCTCTTACCTTCTCACTGAGCTGTTTCACCAGGTGCGGTCTCACACGCGCTGTCTGCACATCATTAGATCTGCAATACTTCGAAGCTCCCACTCCATCACTTGATCATCTTTCATCATCTGGAACAGAAAATAGTAGCAGCTTAAGATTTTACTGCAATAAATACACTAAAATATCAAAACTATAATAACTTTACAGTTGGCAAACCTTCACAAAAAAGTGTTGCAACACATTGTGCTGTATAATACAGAATGGCAGTGTCCAGCAAACCGCTTCCTAAATACATATATCCAGGATAACATTTTGAAAGCTGGCAAAAAGTCTTCTTTTATCTCATGTTAGATAAACTCCACATTAAAAATAGAAGGTGATGGAAGAGAGATGTTTTTAAAAGTATGATGAAGCTGCCAGGTAACAGGAAAAGAGGAAGGCCTAAGATAAGGTTTATGGATGTGGTGAGAGAGGATATGCAGGTGGTTGGTGTGACAGAGCAGGATGCAGAGGACAGGAGGAAATGAAAACAGTTGATCTGCTGTGGCGACCCCTAACGGGAGCAGCCGAAAGAAGAAGATGATGTCTGTAGGACTTCCCAGAACTGTTGCACTATATTTCATCCCATAAACACATGAAACGGTGCATCCACCTTTTCACAGGTACAGATTATTTCTGACCTATGCTTTTGCTTTAGCATTCCTTTCACCACATGTTCTGATGTCCAGCTCATTCTGTGCCTCATCCACTGTTGACTCTGCTTGCATGTAAGAGAAAGAAAAAAAAATTGCAACAAAATTAATCTTTGTCATAGATCTGTATAAGTAAGGCTGTTCTCTAACTTTCTGTCTGATTCAAGAAAGGTAGAGTATAAAATGTGTGAAATCCAATTGTGCCCATTAGATGATATAAATTCTGCTGGTTTCTTGCACTCCTTTTTTCCTTAACATGTTTCTTTCAGAATCCAGCCTTTCCTTTTCAGAAAACTTTTGGCCCACCTTCCACCAGTAAAATAAAAGTCCATAAATCTTCTTCAAAAAATTCCCCCTCAAAACTAGCCTGTACACATGTAAGCAGTTTCTGGAAGAAAAAAAAAAAAAGAGGAAAAAATATTCTCCAGTTTCTACTGTCAGTTCTTGTTATTGTATTCTTCTTCAAAAGAAAGTACCGAATTACTTTCATTTCTGGAAGAGATATGTGTTAAATGATCTGCTAAAACCCCCTATGTGTTTTAACTAATAAACATTTTTGTCCAAAGAAAAATGTTCCATTATCCATAAAGAAACAGTGCTTTATTCTCAAAACATTCTTCTTTTATTTTTCTACTTCTTATGTACCGCCATATTGAATACTTAGTATTTCAGACAATTTGACAGGTTCATAGGTGTTTACTAGGCTAACGACCACAAGGGCCTTTTTAAACCTAGCCATGCATCCCAAATCTATGACAAGTTCTGATACCCTTGATAAGTATAAGTGTAAGCATGGGCCTGTGAGATGAACCATTTACAGGTTACCTGACTGCATTAGAAAAATATGTGTCAAACCAGGGATGAATTTCCATTTTCCCTTCCAATTGTGCAAGTTGCACTTTAATTGGGTTAGGGAGGAACTCTGCTTCACATGAAATGTACGGCAGGCATAGATCTCCCCTCAAAAGCCTGTAGGAGACTGAATACAGGGATAGGGCCATGAGGCGATCTGCATAGGATATATTACTTGCGCCCTGTATTCTTTTAGTGAGGAACCTTTGTGGACATTCCAGTTGTTGGATATGCCTGGTTAGGTACATAACAAAGGGGTGCTTTTGTACTCCATAGGACTGATGAATGTGAATACAATGGAACAATGACTTTCTTGGACTTAGGTGCCATACCTTTTTTATAAGTTGTGCAACATAGAATGATTTCCCCACCACTGTAGACACGTGATGATCAAAGGCTAGATTACCATCTGTGTGTGTCCCTAAGTCCCTGACTACTGGGTCATCTCTAAGGGATGTGTTGTCAATGTGATAATTACCAGGGTTGGATGACTTCCCAAAGGATTCTGTTATGCATTTCTTGGCATTTAGTTTTAGTCCATGGCTCTGACACCAGTTGTTTGTCTGTGTCACCCCTCCTGGAGAACATTTGTGTCAGTGTGAGATTCAGTGACAGCTCCTAATTTGCAATCGTCTGCACATTTAGTCAGCCACAGACCACTGACATTGGCCTTGACGTCTGAGAAGTAAATGCCAAAAAGGAGCGGTCCAAGAACTGATCCCTGAGGGACTCCACTTGTGATTAGCCTCTTTGTAGAGGTGGACACCCCAATTCTAACTTCCTGGCTCCTGTCTGTGAGCCATTTGGCTATCCACCGGGTGACATACAGGTTTGTACCTAACCTCTTGAGTTTGTCAACAATGCCTTAGTGGGGTATTGTATCAAATGCCTTGGCCAAGTCAAGATAGGCGGTGTGAATGATTTTGTCCTCACCCATTGCTTTTGTGGTCTTCTCAAAGAAGTCCACCAGGTTTAGTAAGCATGATCTGCCTATGAAACCAAACTGGGTTGGATCCAGTGTCTGGAGATTTACTGTATCTCTATTGATCATCTCCATGATAATTCTTTCCATGGCTTTACATACAAGACTAGTGAGACTTGTGGGTCTGTAGTTTCCAGGGTCTTTAGATGGCCCATCTTTGTGCAGAGGGATTACTGTTGCCTTTTTCCATTCATGAGGCATGAAGCCTGTTTGGAGGCTACAGTTACATAGTAATTCCAGAGGACCTGATGGGTCATGTTTCATGCTACTTAGAAGACATCCTGTGATATTGTCTGGGCCCATTGATGCTGTGTTCTTGGTCTTAGAGAGATCATTAAGGACCTGTTCCCTAGTGATAGTAGGGGGAGATGTTCTTCATTCTACATTGCTGCAGTCCTAACTATTGGGTAGTCCGCTGTCCAGTCGGCCCGAATACCAAAGTATATGGCTGACGTCGGTCAGGGCGCATTAGACTGACGTCAGTACGTCAGGGTACTAATGCGCATGACCGACGCCATATCCTCAGTCTTTTTTGCCGCATGGTCCGATGCAGAAGCAATTTTGCGAGTGCAGGTTGGCGTTCTGAAAGTTTCTGAAGTCAGAGTTTCAGACCGAATCAAAGTTGGCTAAGTACCCCGTTGGGGAATATTTTGGTTTTTTCTTGCCTCAGTATTTAACCGGATGTCAGAAAAAGTGAATAACTGTATTTCTTGTGGGAAACAGATACCTCATAGGGATTACCATACTTTGTGTATACCTTGTTTAGGGCCTGAGCACGACGTTGTTGGATGCCGCTCTTGTGCTAGATTTAACAAACGCACTATTAAGAGAAGGTTAGACTGTGCCAGGTTAGTTTTTGGGAAGCGTTGTAATTATAAAATGCCGCCGGATGCTCCGGCCCGCTTCGCCAAAAAGCGCAAGGACAAAGCAGCAAAGCCTAGAGTGGAAGAACCGACAGTCCCTGACGTCGGTTCTTTAGAAGGCTCAGTGGAGCCGGAGGTTCTGCCAGGTGTTTCTTTGGAGTCTCAGGGAGAGACTTTACTGTTACAGGATGTATCCTCTCAGGAAGTAGGCCAGGCTGAGGGGGCTTCTCAGGTGGCTGTTCTTCCCTCTCTTCGTAAGGTGGTTAGAGCCTCCCCTTCTGTTTCCAAGGCTTCTTTGAGAGGCAGGCCATGTTTAGCTTCAGTGGGGGTTTCTCCTAGTGCTTCAGGGTCTTTGCCTAAGAAACATATGCTTAAAATGGCAGAGGATTTGATTACTATGATTAGAGGTTCTATGCCCCCTCCTGATAAGAGGCCTAGGGTGGACCCTGAGTTTGAGAGTTTTGAGCAATGTTCGGAGGCTTCTGAGTCTTCGGCTGAAGACTTGCAGGAGTATCCTCCTTATTCTGATTCTGATGTGGATGATTCTACTCCTTCAGCTTCTCCTCCTGAGGATTTTTCATTTTCAGAGACTCTGCATTCCATGAGGGAGCATTTTAAATGGGAAGGTCAAGATTTCTCTGATTCGAGGAAGAGGCTTAGGGAATTCTTGTTGTTACCCCAGCATAGGCCTTTAGCTATACCTCCTGTTCTGAATGTGGTGGAAGATGTTTTTGCAGAGGCTTCCCTGAATCCTGATTCTTTGCCTCCTGCCCCAGTTAAACCGGATAGGTACTATAGGGTGCCTGAAGCTCATAAGTATCTTTTTAAGAGTCCTAGGGCAGACCCGGAAACTGTCTCTCAGGGGCCTAAAGGTGTGAAGGCCTCTGTTGTTAAAAATCCTGTTCCTCCTGATAAAGAGGCAAGGGCTTTGGATAGATGGGGAAAGAAAGTGTATACTTCTTCCACTTTAGCCATGAGGGCGTTGAATTGTCAGTTTCACATGTTAAAATATCAGAATTATCTCCTTTCACAATTGAAATCTAAGGTGGATGCTCTGGCAGAAGGTATTGAGTGTAAAGAGTTGCAGGATTTAGTTCATGTGTCTGAACAGGTGGGTAAACATTCCTTGCAGTGTGGTTTTGATGCTGTGCAGGCCTCCTCGAGGGTGGCTGCCACTGGTTCTGTTCTTCGTAGGCATGCCTGGTTGAGAGATCAGAATTTAGCTGAGCATGTTAAAACAAGGATTTTGGATGCTCCTTTGCAGTCTGATGTGTTGTTTGGTTCGCCTGTGGAAGCAGTTTTAAAGAAAATGGAGGACAAGGCTAAGTCTATGCAAACTGTTAAGGATTTTTGCAAGTGCAGCCTCCCAAGTTTAGTAGAAATTGGCCTACTAAGGGATGGACTTATCCTGCTTATGATTCCCAGTCTAGGGGTAGGTCTAGACGTGGTAGGGGCAGAGCTCAAGGTTCTTTAGGCCTAGGACAGGAGTTCCCCTGCTCAGACTTCTGGTGAGGGCAGGGGTCAGTCCTTTCGTAAGCAGACCCAATGACCTGCCTTTTCAGCTGCCAGTACATTCTCGCCTGGCAGCACCTTTGGGGAAGGCTGTCTCTTTTCAAAGAAAATTGGGATTTAATTACCCAAGACAGGTGGGTTCTGGATATCATTCACCACGGTTACAGGTTTTATTTCCATACCTTGCCTCCTTTCAAAGGCATGCCAGACATTCCTCCTCTACAAAGAAAAGAGGCTCACAAGCAAATTTCTCTGTTGCTCCAAATAGGGGCCATTCAGCCAGTTCCTGTGCCAGAAAGGGGCCTAGGATTTTATTCTCGCCTGTTCCTAGTACCAAAGAAGGGGAACACGTGGAGACCAATTTTGGATTTATCTATCCTCAACACTTATCTGGACATTCCCAAGTTCAAAATGTTGACGTTACAACAGCTTTTACCTCTGCTGGGCAAAGATCACTGGATGGTAACTTTAGATCTCAAGGAAGCTTACCTTCATGTGCCTATAAGACTAAGTTGCAGGAAGTATCTGCGTTTTCGAGCTGGAAATTCTCATTATCAGTTCTCTGCATTGCCCTTTGGCTTATCCACTGCGCCCAGAGTATTCACAAAGGTTCTGGCTCCAGTGATAGCTTACTTCAGGCTAAAAGGAATTCAAATCTATCCTTACTTGGACGACTGCCTGATTCTAGCTCAAGAAAAGGAAGACCTTCTACAGCATTTGGATTATGTCATATCTGTGCTAAGATGCCTAGGGTATTCTGTGAACGAAATAAAGTCCAGTCTAGTACCCTCTCAAGACATGTGCTTTCTGGGTGTGAGACTGAATACAGCAGCCCAGATGGCCTTTTTAACCCCGGACAAACAAAAGAATCTTTCCAGTTACTTCCATCAACTATCTCTTCAGTCCGGGCTGACTGCAAGGACAGTCCTTCAAGCCTTAGGGTTCATGGCATCTTGTATTCTGGTGCTTCCCAATGCCAAACTGCATATGAGGAAGCTACAATGGTATCTCAAAAATGTATGGACACAGCACTGCCAGGATTTGGACACTGTCATTCAAATAATACCTTGCATTCAAAAGGAATTTTTGTGGTGGGCTCAGGAATGTCACCTAAACAAGGGACTCTCTGTGACCCGGCCAGAGGCGAGTCAGATTCTAACGACAGATGCCTCAGACATTGCTTGGGGAGCTCATCTAAATGGAAAGTGGATACAAGACAAGTGGCCTGCCAGACTACAGCATCTACATATCAACATGAAAGAGATGTTAGCAGTCCAGTTTGCATTAATGGCTTTCAAGAAGTTACTTCTGCCAGGGCAGGTGTTGATTCTAACAGACAACACAACTGTCATGTGGTACATCAACAAACAAGGGGGAACACATTCTTACCCATTGTGCAGGCAAGCAATGATTTTATGGGAGACTGCGCTCAGCTTGCAACTAACGCTTCAGGCAAGGTTTCTGCCGGGAGCACAGAACTCCTTAGCAGATGTGTTAAGCAGACAAATCATGGATCCCCACGAGTGGAAACTGGATCTTCATGTATTTCAAAATTGACAGTGTCATGGGGAACTCCAGACATAGATCTGTTCGCTTCTCCACTAAACCACCAGCTGCCAAAGTTTTGCACAAAGAGGTTTCATCACACAGCTTGGAAAGTGGATGCTCTTTCTTTCAGTTGGAAAAATCTTCATGTGTATGCTTTTCCACCTCTGCCTCTTCTCCCAAAGGTGCTTCTAAAGGTCAGACAAGACAAGCCAAGGATGATTTTAATAGCTCCAGATTGGCCTCGCAGCACTGGTACCCATTACTGAGGAGTCTGGTAAGGAAGCCTCCATGGCCTTTACCTTTGATTCCACACCTGTTGTCTCAGAGGGACGGTCACCTGCTCAATGTCAAGCTTCACTCTCTTCATCTAACAGCCTGGCATATTCTGTTTTGAAAGACAGCAGGTCTCAACTTCCTCAACAAGTTTTAAATGTGATTATGGAAGCCAGAAGGCCTAGTACAAGGAAAGTGTACGCAGAAAAATGGAAGAGATTTTTATTTTGGAGTGCAGCAAACAATTTGGAGATTTCTGAGCCTAATTTGAGTGTGGCTCTTCAATATCTTACTGAGTTATTGGACAAAGGTTTGTCTTTCTCTTCCATTAAGATTCATGCTGCAGCAATTTCAGCTCACTATGATTGTGACCCACCTTTGTTTTCGCATCCTTTGTTCAAGCAATTTCTTAGAGGGGCAAAGAATATAAGACCCCCACGTAAAGCTCCTACTCCTGCTTGGGATCTCAATTTTGTGTTGGAGAAACTTACTCTGCAACCTTTTGAGCCTGCGGCTACTGCTGAATTGAAATACTTGTCATGGAAGACTGCTTTTTTGTTGGCCATTACTTCTGCAAGAAGGGTTTCTGAGTTGCAGGCCCTTATGGCGGTAGAGCCTTTTTTGATTTTTCATAAGGATAGGGTATCTTTACGTACTAATCCTTCTTTTATGCCTAAGGTGGTTTCTAGTGTGGCTTTAAACCAAACTATTCATTTGCCTACTTTTTATGCAGATCCCCAAAATAAAGGGGAAAAGATTTTGCACACTTTAGATGTACACAGGCAATTGCGTTATTATTTGAGCAGGACTAAGGATTTTAGGCAGTCTCAGCAGTTGTTTGTTTCTTTTGCTTTGGGTTCGCAGGGCAAGCCTGTGTCAAAACAAACCATTTCTAGGTGGATTGGGTTTTGCATTGCATTTTGTTATTCCCATCATGGCAAGGAGATTCCAGCTGGGATTAGGCCTCATTCCACTAGGGCTACTGCCACTTCAACAGCATTTCTAAGGGGGGTGGCAACTAAGGATATTTTGGAGGCAGCTACTTGGAGTTCAGTGCATACTTTCTCTAAGCATTATCACCTTCCTCTCTACTCTAAGTCTAGGGCTGGTTTTGCCACAGCTATTTTGCAAGGCATGTTGTCAGTTCCTGCTTCCTTATGATTTGCCAGCCTCCCTTACCTCTGCTTTGGGATTCTACCCAATAGTTAGGACTGCAGCAATGTGGAATGAAGAACATAGTACAGTTTTGTACCTACCATAAATGTAGATGTTCGAGGATCCACATTGCTGCAGTCCAATTTACCCTCCCTCCTTCCCTCTGTGTTTAGGGGTGGTTGTGTAGGTGAGGTTATATTCTGGTAATTTTGTATATATTGTACATATTTTTGGTGCAGGTATGTTTGGAGTTTTTGGTTTTGGCCTTATCTTTTCAGGGTCTTCTGACATCTGGGGCAAGAAAAGACTGAGGATATGGCGTCGGTCATGCGCATTAGTACCCTGACGTACTGACGTCAGTCTAATGCGCCCTGACCGACGTCAGCCATATACTTTGGTATTCGGGCCGACTGGACAGCGGACTACCCAATAGTTAGGACTGCAGCAATGTGGATCCTCGAACATCTACATTTATGGTAGGTACAAAACTGTACTTTCTATTTGATGATATTTCTTGAGGGAAGGTTGAGGGAGAGTGAGGAGTAAAGTTGCGGACATAGCTAAAGAATTCTTTATGGTTCTTCTTGGCCTGGGAGGCTAAACTTACCCCAAATTTGGCTTTGGTTGACTTCATTTGTCCTCTGAGTTGTTTGTTTAGTTTGATGAGAGTGCTTTTATCCTGCTGGATGCTGCACCTCCTAATTTTTGGCATGATGTTTTCTTCCTCTTATTATACATCCAGTTGATTTTTGTGATTCCACCAGGGTGGCTTGTTTTTTGAGTTAGTTCTGTACTTCTGCCTGGTGGGCTTGTACAGGGTTTCTGTGAACATTTCTGCATAGGCAGAAGTGTTCTCAGGGTTTATGGGGGATTGAAATGTTGCCAAGTTCTCATTTAATAACCGGAGGTTAGCATTAGAATAGTTCCTGAATATAACCGGCTTAGCTGGGGGTCCAGGTTTTATTTTTACTTCAAAGTAGACCATTTTGTGGTCTGATCTTACCAGGGAAGGCATTACGATAGGGGGTGTGCAGCAGTCCCCCATATTAGTGAGGAACAGATCCAGTGTGGTTGCACCCCTGGTTGGTGTACTGACTATCTGGTCGAGAGAGTTTGTTTACAAAATCTAGGAATTTCTGTGCATGTATGTTTGATGTCATATAAGATTCTCAGTTAATAGTGGGGTAATTAAAGTCACCCATCAATATGGTATTGGGTTGGATGGTTAGTGTTTCTAATAAGGTTAAATACATGATATGGGTTTCATGGGTCATAGAGGGAGACCTATAGCTTGCAAGGAAGTGATATTGGATTTTACCTATGGTGATTTGAACATGTAGCAGCTCAAGTGCATTACTCTGTTTGACCAGCCTTGAAGTATATTTATTTTTGATGTAAATAGAGACACCTCCACCTTTAGTCCCTGCCTGTGAAGTAGCTGGTCTAAATGTGTGGAAGGCATTATAAACTGCATGCCACTTAACTACCCCTAAAGCCCATACCCACTGCTTTTTAATGTATATACGCTTAAAGAAGTACAAAACTTGGCATGTTTTCTCCATTAATAAATAAAATTGGTCAGCATTATCTGTTTATAATGGAACATCATCTGCATATACTAATGCAGATGGAAAATCTCTCTTATTAAATAAAGGAGAAGATATTTTCCTTGTAAAGTCCCACATTCGCTCTTGCTGCTTGAGCCATAAGCCATTATCCATAGAGAGTATCTTCTCATTTTTATGTACACCAGCTAACCAGGAAAAAAAAACGTAATAATCAAAACCCATTTGTCTTTGTAATATAGTATGTGCAGTGTTATCAAACAGCTTTATGTGTGTGAGTATTCCAAAGGAAATAACATACTTTCAAAATATGAAATTTTCTGACAAGTTATTATACTAAAAAGAAAAAAAAGTAGGTTAACCACCACAGCGATAAAACGAAAAAACTAATTTATTGGTAGGTTAGTGAGGTTTCTTGTTTTTATTTTTATTATAATACCAGCCGGGAATTGAACGGGAGAACCTCTTGCTGTGAGGCGGTAGCATTGTCGCCTCACAGCAAGAGGTTCTCCCGTTCGATTCTCAGCTGGAGCGCCTTCTGTTTGAAGTCTACATGTCCTCCCTGCGGTCAAGTGGCCTTCGAAAAACATGCGTGAATGGGTGTGCCTTCGTTGTATACTTTGCAACTTATCTGACAAATTTGTGCCCAATTTACCTTCCGAATTATAAAACCATCCATGCTTATTTTCCCACCAGACTGTGTTGACCTAAAAGGTAATATTTCCTGGCCACTTCCCACTGCTTTACATTTGAGACCCCAGATCAACTTACTTGTCCTTGCATTACAGTCCCAAAAACATTTTGGCTACTTATGAGTCCGAAAATGTTGTAATGACAAAATATGCCTTTGTCACTGGGATATAGGTAAATACTAGGCAATCAGTCTGCAGAATATTACAAGCCTAACTGTACCTTTTTATCTGTGAAATTAAGACCTTGACCATTATGTGAACTTCCCATTTTTGTATTAAAATATATCTACCATTTATTTTCACTTTCAAACAATGCTACCAATCTCTCCAAGAATGATATCCCCACTGTAAATTAAGGTGGTTATCCCAAACCATATCCAAATATTTTTTTTTTTCTCTTTCCAACTGAGCGATGTCTGGTCCCATTTTAAAAGTAGCTGTATATTTTTATTTTAGCATGATTAGGTTTATATGCGCTTACATTCAAAGCTTTGCAATCTGAAAAATAGTCTTGAAAAGTTGAACTCCATCATCAAAAGTATAAAATTGAAGCCAGTTTTGGTTTAAAAATTGCAGCTCCCTCACATTCCAACTCATTTGACCTCAATAAGTCTCCATAACTTAATATCCACATCTGCTATTTTCCTTCCTTTTTTCTTACCATCTGCTAAACTAATGTTAAAATTGACACCTTATATCCTCCAAATGGAAGTCTCTAATCAGAGCCTTTCCACAGTTGTTTTCCTAAGAAAAAGTTCAGTATTTACATGCACTTTATTAATCTCCAGGTTCTTCCTTCAACCTGTCTATAAACATTTCCCAGGAATAGTAATACCATTATGTATTTTTATTTATTTGTTGCATTTGTTTACTGGGATTGTACGACTGGGTAGACTAACTGCCCCTTTTCTGTGGAGGCCCAGGGAGAAGAGCTCCACAATAAAATGTGCAAACAGTAAAACCATAGTTAATACATTACAGACGTTAAGCATACATACATTTTAGGTCAGCATAAGTTGTCAGTTTGATAATGATTTTTTACACCTGATATGGAAATAGTACACAGTAGAATAAAAAAGATCATGCAGTGTTACATTGGAGGACAAGAAAATGAAAATGGGTTTATGATTTATTGCAAAACTTTTTGGAAGAAAAAAATTTATAAATTGTGTTTGTCAATAAACGTAGGAGGTTCTTTGAAGTACTGAGAGTAGTAGACCAGATTGTGGTTATACCAGAAGGAGTCATTAAGTAAGTAGAGAGTCTATATAGGGAGTTAAGACACCCAGGAAGAGAGGTTGAGAGAGAGAGAGAGAGAGAGAGAGAGGCAACATTTAGTTTATCCCAGGGCAGATGCAAGAGCATAGCCAAGTATCTCTTTAGGTGATCTTTTAAGTGTAGTTAGAGTATTAGAAAACAGTAGGTTTTTCAGAGTGAGAGGTATGGAATTCCAAGTTTTAGGGAGATTAGTGGAGTATAGGGTGTCTCCATCAGTATTGTTTGATTTAGTCATACTTATGACATGTTGTCAGAAAGAGTGTAGTGATCTTTTGGGGCCGTAGAGTCAGAGAATATTGCTTACACTTGTGGGTCATACATGAGCTCATTTGTTGTGACAAGCTGTGAGCAGGTTATAGTAGTGATTTAATTTCAGACACTGAAGTCGCTTAAATGCGAGAAAGTGATATGTCATATAATGATGGTTGGCAGCAAATTTTGCAGTGTTATTTTTAGTACTGGATAAGTAAGAAGAGTTGATTTGGGTTGTAAATTGATGAGTATAGGGGCTGCCTATAGAAGAGTAGGGATGAGAAGAGATGAAGCAATGTGTATCCTAGCCTGCTGTGTTAGGTAGGGTTTGGTTCTGTAGAGGGCTCCCAGTTCTTTTGTGTCTATTTTTTACAGTCTGTTTTATGTGTTGGTCAGATTTTAGGCTTTCATCAATGAAGCCCCTTAGTAGTTTGGCATGGATTACCATTTCTTTCTTGTTACTGTTTGAGAATTGAGAAGGAATTATTTGGTCGGATAGTTACTTAGGAACAAATGAGTCAAGTTTGGATTTTGGGGCATAGAAGGAACTGTGAGTCAACTAGCTAAGTATCAGTTTGTATATTGTTGTAGTTTAACCATATTTTTAGCAGAGCAAATGATTGTGGAATTGTCTGCATATTAAACGATGATTGCTTGTTTGGTTGCTAAGTGCGGGTCATTAATGAATATGTTAAAAAATAGTGAATCTAATATAGAGCCTTGAGAGACTGCCATGGGTACTGGGAGAAAAGAAGAGATGTTATGCCACTTCACAGCTTGTTGTCTGTTTGAGAAGTAACCGTTAAACCAGGATAATGAGAGTTTATCAAAGTAAACAGATTGGAGGTGCAATGGTATGTCCAAAAGGAAACGACTCTACAACCAAGTGAAAACGTTTTAATAATTAAATACCAAACACAAACTAATTCCACACTAGGTCAAGCGCTTTTGTCCCCTGCACTTCAGCATAGACTTCATCAGAACCTAGTCTGAATCCAGATGGTCTTATAAAGGTTCCAGGTCAAAGTCAACTGTGCGTCAGTAATCACAGCAAAAAGTAATATCAGCCCAGAAAAGACATCTTTTTTAGTAATTTTTGGTGTGATATTATGTTGAAGGCTTTAGTCATATCAAGGAATATGGAAGAGACGGGGTTATTGTTTCTGCTTTTATTTACTGCTGTAAAATTTGAACCACTGCAACCCCAGAGCATGTATCTGGGTCCCCAAGTATTCTCTTGCTCAGAAACAGGAACCTAATGGGTATCCTGTAAGGAGTAGAGGAATTTCCCCTGGTGTTCTGAATTCCATCTAGTCTCTATTACTACCTCTTCAAACATCCTCTAAAAACAAGTGATCACAAGGACTGTAAGATGCCTACCTATATATTTGCCCCTTTAAGGAGATGCTCTTAAAAAAAGTTCATGCCTCTCTTTTCAAGCACTTAGTATTCCTGTAATGGGATCAATCCAGTCAATAAAAAGTAAATACATAAAAATAATTCCATTCTTTATTGCTGGTGTGCAGTAATCCATATTGCTGTATTACATTTCTGTCTTCAAGATTTTTTGTACTGCCCACCTTAGTAGTTCTGAATTTGTTCCTTTGAATGCATGTCAGCATCTTAGTTATACCCGCCTTGTTGTGTGACCTCTCTGTGAGGCATAACCTTGTATAGTCAGTTTCTTGACAGTTTTGTCCCATCTGTCTTCTGCACCTTCTGTACTTGTGCATCTTGTATCTAGGAATTTATTCCTTGCTGGCGATCCTGCCTTGCTCAAGCCTTCAACACGCTTAGAATTTAATTTCACTCCACATTGAAGATCGCATTTAATTCTCAAGAGCTTCCCCATTAAGATCAATTTCTTTCATCTTGGCAAACATTTTTGCATTGTCTGGCTTTTGTCATTTTTCACTTTTTTTAAAGCTGTGCAGCTACATGTGGTCACTGCTACATTTTCTCCTTTCCTTTTGTCCTTCTAGATATATATTTTCCCCTTCCTTTCCTGCAGTCTTCTATGGACTCCTTTTCCACATTGTTCTCTTTAATGTCCTTAAAGTACAGTGCCATTCCCATCTCCCATAACTCCTTTTCTCATCTATAGTCAGTTAATCCTGTTATTTGACCTCATTCATAAAAGGGCTTTTGCCACCACACATATTTCATCAATGGCCCATTTAAAGGATTTCAGCCAAACTTTATTGAACTTAGTATCAAGATGGTCAAAAGCAATATGTTTGATCTCTTGCCGAGCATAAGCAAGTGATTAAGGACCTGCAAATATTAAAAGAGGGTTTGCGGATTGGCTTAATGATTAAGGTGTTTACCTTACAGACACAACATACAGGGTTTGATTCTCACCTTGGTGAAATTGGCTAGGCTGAAAATGCTGCTTACCTATGAGCCTATGAAACTATATGGCTTATGATGTGGGAGAAAAGTGGCTTCTAAGGAGTCAGCTAATAGTACTACATTATGATGATCAGATAACAGACAAGTCCTGAATGAAGGTGGGACAGAACCTTCTAGAGAACTGAAAGTTAAAAAAAATATATAATAATAATTAGTCCTGCTCCCCTTCCCTGTCAATGGGGAAACATAGGTAAACCCCAGGTCAGAATAGTTAACACATTTTCATATGTCTAATAAATAATAATCTCACATTTCAAAATGTAACAAATTCTGTGAATTTTTTTTTTTTTTATGATGATCATAGCATGAGTCAGATCTATCTAGGACGAAGTCCAGCATTTCATTAAAGTCTCCCCAAAGGAAAATTGGATAATGGTTCATATTAATAGAACCCAATTATTCTAAAACTTAAAGATGTGGATGTTGTCCTCAGTGAGACCATAAACATGAGCTAAGAGTAATATCCTTCTCGGGGTTAGTACAGTCAGTTTTACCCATTTGTCCTGTTTTACGGCTTAATATTTTCCATCCTAACTTCTTACCTCTAAAAATTGCCACACCTCTTCTTAAAATTGAAGTTAAACTAACACCTGCTGAGCCATCCAAAAAAGAACAAAGGCATCTTTTATGCCATTTAGTGACCTTAAGCCGCTGCATATTCAACATATTGCAATTAAGTGATTTTGTCCATAGGCTCATAGGTTTATAGGAGATTACTGGGCTAACTGTGTAAGAACCCTAACAAGCTTAACCAGTATAATTTATCTAATATAGGGCCCCTAGGGGCAAGAGGATGGCATGGATGTGTGCCTATTCCTTGAGCATCTTACATATTGCCCCTGTCCATAAGGGACATAGACAGTACCCCAGGTGTGAATTTGCTTTTCTCCATCCATTGATCCAAATTGTATTTGAAGTGGGCCAGAAATGGGCTCTGCTTAATGTAAATAGGAAGCCTGTTCCAAAGAAGGGGCAATCTCTGAGATGCATTCTTTAGATCCCTAGATCGGGTGACCCTAATGATGTTTGACTTGCGGATGTGTAGCAGCTTCATCAGGGCTAGATTTTGTGAGTGAGTTCTAGGTCAGGCATAGGTCACCCCGTAATAGCCTGTAGGAGACGGAATAAAGGGATAGGGCTTTTAGTCTGTCCACATAGGACACGTAAACAACACCCTGTATTTTCTTTGTGAGGAACCTCTGAGGTCGCACCGCCTGCTGTAAGTGCCAAGTGAAGTACATGCTGAATATCCCGTTGCTGTCGATTATTGGTGTAATGAGGGCCAATTACAGCAGAACTATAATTTCTTTAGATCTGGATGCCTAATCTTTACTTGTAAGTTGTGCCACATAGAAGAACTTTCTCAGCACTGTGGACACTTGGCAGTCAAAGTTCAGGCTACTGTATATCTGTGTACCCAGGTCTCTCACTTCCAAGTGTACTCTTAGGGGTGTGCTCTTGATGTTGTAATTTGCAGGGGGGATACTTGACTTCCCAAATGATAAGATAATCCATTTTGTTGCATTTTGTTTTAGCACTTGGTTCTGGCAAGAATTGTTTGATCTAGGCCCTCCTGAAAGATATCTACTACTTTGAGGGATTCAGTGGTTGCCCCTATCTTGCAGATGTCTGCAAACTTTATCATCCAGAGGTCTTCCACATTAACCTTGACTTCAGAGAAGTATATTCTGAACAGAAATGGTCCCAGCACTGAGCCATGTGGCATACCAATAGTAACTGGCCTCTTGCTGGATCTGGATTCACCTGCTTTAAACACACATGTCCTGTCTTTGAGCCAGTTGACTATCCATCTGGTGACCTAGGTTTTTCATGACCAGTTTTGTGAGTTTATTTATAATACTTGATTGGGGAATTATGTGAAATGCCTTGGCCAGGTTGAGGTGGGTAGTATGTACTGTTTTATCCTCGTCCATTGCCATAGTGATCACAAAGAAATCCACCAGATTCCATAGTCATGACATGCCCTTGACAAAGCCGAATTGAATTGGCCTGAGTCCAGTGCTAAAACCAGTCTGGAGGCTGTAGTTAATTAGAGATTCTAATAAGCCTGATAAGTCCAGATTTAAGCTGTTTAATAGGCAACTTATATATTGTCAGGCGCCCTGAAGCAGTGTTTTAGCTTTGGAGAGTGCAGTGGCAACCTGTTATTTGGTGATAATTGGTGGAAGAGTGGTGGGGGCTATTTCTTTCGGGAGAGAAGTATCTGACGGAGAGGTGAGCTGAATTTGTCGGCCAGCAGATTTGCTGCATCTTCCGTCTGAGTATAGGTGATGCAATCTACAAATAATTCCACACATTGTTGGGTGTTGCCCTTAAGATTGCTGACATGAGTGAAAAATGCCTTATTGTTAATCTTATCTTTGGAGTCTGTTTTTATCACAAAGTCTGCTTTCAGAGTCTTGACTAGTTTCCTGATTCACTATCCATCTGGTGATGAGGGTCACCCAATCCAGGGATCTAAACCTAGTCTGTGACTCAAGCAAAACATGCTAGAGAGACCAATATGTGTCACAGAGATTACCCCTTTTTTGGCACAGGCTTCGTAGTTGTGTTAAACAGATTGCTTGGCCCTCTTCAAACGCAGTTTTGAGCAATGGATGGGGACTTGCAGTTTCACACCTGGGTTAGCTCCTATGTCCCTTATGGACAGGGGCAATCTGTAAAATACTCAAGACATATGCACAGACCTGTACCATCTTAATGGCCCTAGGGGCCACATATTGGATACAGTTGGGTTATACTGGCTAGTTTGTAAGGACTCTTAAGCCGGTAGCCTAGTAATCTCCTATGAACAAGGGCTAAACAGTGGGCTGTTACTTTACTACATGACAGAGCAGCAGACTTGCCCAGTTAAGTGGGAAACTTGCACAGCATCACAGAGTCAGGCTGATGTTCATCCCCAAATTTAATTCAAAAGTTAAAAAACAACAGTAAAAAAAAGGAGTTCTGTAGTAGCTACTTTATTTGCAAGGCAACACAAGCTTACTCGGGTATAGAAAAGGATGACAAAACTCCAGTGTAGTACCAATCCAACACGTTATCTAAAATATATTTCAGTTGAACTTATATAACCTAAAGAATGGATCTCAGAAAACCGTTTGTGTTTAATCTGTACCCATAAAAGGTCTTGAACTGTTTTTACTGAACATCCATGAAAAAACAAACACCTTCTCCTGTAGCCTGGAAAGTTGCTTGTTTAAGAAAGCAAGCAAAAAAATCATGTGCTTAGACAGAGTGTTTTAATCTGGAGGTGGTCACAGGGTCCTGTTCATGTTTCCTAACATAATGAGGTACTGCCATAAAACATCTGGCAATAACCATTCCGAATAACTTTTTAAAATATTTCTCATGCTCTTTCCCATCATCCACAGTAAGCAACCGCAGTTATTATGGCAGCATAAGTTCTCCAAGAAATCCATCTTTGTTGCAGGCATTACAGCTCTGTTATATGGGTGGTCATAATGGCCTGAAGCTCCTGGACTTAAGCAGTTTCTGATGAAGACACACATTGTAGATAGTTGGCTTTTGCTTTCAGAGCCACTATGCCTTAGGAGTTTCTGTTTGAAAGATTTTTAATTTCAGGAGCATCTAAAAGCACTTGATAACTAGGGTTGATAGGGAGTCTAATTTCTCTTCAGTTGTACCCTGGTTGTCCGCCACTGCAAATCATTAACCTACTTACAAGTACACTACCAAACCGGCAGAAAAATTGCACCAGCAATCTGTACAGTTACAATACTAAATATTAACAACTGCCATGCCTAGCAACAGCATAATATTGGTAATGAGCATCAGATTTAAAATAAATAGAAAGGCACCATCTTTAGACTTAGCTCTTCTGCCTTGCTTCATAGGAATCCCTAGTAGTGTGCTCGCATTCCCCTCAGCAGAAATTTCATCCTGTGTCTTGCCCAACCTACAATCAACCCAAGGCTGTCTTGTTGCCCTGCACTGTGAGACCCTGCATTGGTGGAACACTATAAAGTGCTTTCAGCTACAGAAGTTCCCTTCAGCAAAAGTTTCATCCTGCATCTTGGCCATCCTCCAATCAACCCAAGGCTGTCTTGTTGCCCTGCACTGTGTGACCCTGCGTCGGTGGAACACTATAAAGTGCTTTCAGCTACACTAGTGTATGTTAGAGTTGTATTTAATCTGTCCACTAAACTGAAGACTCTTTCCCCTTTCACTGTACATGTGCACACTACTGGTCCCCCCCCCCCCCCCCCATTTTTCTCTTCCTATTGTACTCCTAGGTCAATTACTTAAAACTAATTTCTCTTGGAAAAAGTTTACCTATGTACCTGAAGCCCATACTTCAATTGTTTTTCTCCTGTAGAAGTGATGGTCCTTTTCACCACACTGTACTAGATTAGTAGCATAAGATTTGTAGTTATTAGGAAGATACTGCACTCCACTGACCTGGAATTGACTTAGATTGGTTTTCCTGTTTTCTTTTTAGCAGCTGGTCTATTCCAGTTTTTCTGACTCACAACCTTGTGTTACTTTGTGTCTACCCCCCTCCCCCACCTTGAACCTGCACAACTCCTTCCCACTCCTGCTTAATTACAGAGGTGTCTTCCTTTTGCTGTTCTGTCCTGATGAGCCCTGTAGATAGGTTCTGCAGATTTGAGGACTGGTGTAGCCCCGCTCCATTCGCCTCCCTATGCTCGGCTCACTCCGCTCCCCTACCCTGCCCCCATTTCCCACATGCCCCCACTACCTCTACATTTATTCTAACCCCAGATCACCTGACCACACCTTACTCCAATCAAAGACCTCTCATACATACTTCCTATCAAATTTCTACCTTAAAAAGGTACATAGTAACTACTTGCCATGCATTCACACTCACACCCATACTTGACCCCCAAAACCACTGAGACCCAACCACTACTCCCTCATAAAATACCATTAATACTAGGATTTCTCTTTCTAACCTCACATACCTAACAAACATCATATCATTATATACAAACATATCACTAGAAAACACATCATTCTACATAACACTTTCTCAAACAAATATACACTCACACATTTTCTTTCCTATCTGTTCTGCATCATTTGAAGACAGCTTAATTTTACACATTCATA